>NC_044055.1:21114740-21284740 GCF_902167405.1 Gadus morhua | reverse complement strand
CAGAGACTGAAGCATGAATGAGCAGAGAGGAGAGCTGGACGAGACCTGGGATGAAAGGACGGAGCGAGGGGGGGAGTGAGGGGGACTCCTGAAGATATGAGATAAACACACGGGAGGAAAAAAAACTGGAGTACATTAGGAGAGGAAGCCTGCCGAACGGAGGGGACAGAGAAATGGCTTCCCCCTGTCTGCTGAGGTCGGATACAGTACAACGGGAGAGGAAATCCCTCTGCTCCGTCTCTGGACTGGGGCTGTCGCGTGACGTAAGGGGCTTTATATAGGAGGCCATCGCTCCCCTTTTCAGTTGAACCTGTAATCCACTGAAGGGGTTCTGACATGACTTTGCTCCTGGAACGACGTACAGAGGAGGGTATTCTCTTGGGACTATCAACACATCAGTGACATCAGATGGTCACGGTTCGGACAAAACGAAGAGAAAATACCAAACGTGCACAGGAAATCATTTACAAACTCAATTTATTCAGTAGCCGAAAAGAACAAAGCAATTTTATAGCTATATATATATAAATATGTATACATCCAATATATATACATATACATATATATGCCTATATATATTTAAAAAAATAAAATACAAAAAAATAACGCTTGCAATTTTGATCCGTTGTCGGCAGACTTCCAGTAGTGGAGTTCAAATGGAGTTGAATTGTCAGTGAAGGGAAATACATTCTGCTTGAAATGACAGGGTTGATATAAAGAGAAGATGGAGGATTGGTTATCCAGTTCAGTACAGCATTCATGACACATTAGGAAAATGAGAGCTTAAACCAGCCGACAACTCTGTTTGGTCTCCAAGTTTCTGTTGAGAAGTCGATGGTACCTTGTGATTTGTCTTTTTACAGTTGATTGTTCCCCACATAGGAATAATAAAGGGCGATGTGTCAACTATTTATATATACACAACACATCTATATATATATATATCTATGTAACAATGGTTATTTAACTGAAGTGTTTATTAACCAACATCCTTCAGCCCAACATTTCTCTTCTCTTAGTGCAATATATTGAGAAGGTTGTCCGCCGTACCATAGCGTGAGCAGTCCTTGTTAAACCCAGTAGTTCAGGCAGTCTGAAGGTGGTGCCACTAATGAATCAGACACTTATTTCACCTGAACGGTAACAAAACGGATTCAACGTACAAAGCTGTAAGATGGACATAAAGGCCTTGTGATGTGTCTGTTGTTTAAAATTAGAAAAGAAGGCGCAGCCTTGGGCCGTATTCCACTAGCAGCCATCTTGTTTCTTAACGCTAGAAACATAGAACGCTATAAATGTTAGCACTAAGATGTCCGCTAGCGGAATAAGGCCTACTAACCCATAGTGAGGGCTGGAAGTGTGTGTGCGTGTGTGTTTTAATAGGAATATGTAGTCTACAGAAGAAGGCAGTGGAAACAAAATCATTGACAAACGACAAACAGGAAGAATAGACAAAAACAAGCCTTGGCTTTGGCAAAGCATATAAAAAAGCACCACCACCATTTAAAGCTGATAATGACATAAAATGAAAAGCAAGCATGTAGACATTCCTGAATTGGTTGTTGGGAGCCGAGAGAGAGGCGGCAAGGAGGGTTGAGTAATACTGGACACTTGTGACGACAAAGCAACGCTTTAAATACTGAAATGTTTACCACAGTATTCTTCAAATAATCCCAGAGACGATTTCCACTTGAACATTTGCAACCTTTTTAATCTGCCTATGTCTCCTGCCAACAACAAACCTTTTCTCCGTGCAAAAGAAAAAAAGCAGATGATTCTGCAGAAGTGGGCCCGGAGCATGCCTGCAAAGGTTCTCCACTTTTACAATAACCAGAAAGTTTAACAACGCTGTAATTTGGTTCTTGCCCCATTTGAGGAATCACTTAAAAAAAGCGCCCAGCTCGTGACAAACAAGAGCCGTGCGAGCACAATGTCCCTGCGAAGCGGAAAATTAAAAAGAGGCCCCATGAAAACACTAATTAAAACATCCTGTCAATTAAAGCGAACAATGAGATGTATCTGTAGATTTAGTGGGAACACTGCTGATGCTACGCCCACACAGATGATCGTCTTGTAGGAAGCACATTTTAGCACACTTGGAAGAGAGACAAAAGCCTTTATTGTAAAATGTGTAAAATAAAAAACAATTAAAAATAAAAATATCAGACCAGCCCATCACCGGAACCTAGGAACTTTTCTTAAAACGCGTATCACCTGAAATAAATACTTAAAATAAATCATAAACCCTTGATATTTTCCCCGTCATTCAGGATGATTAGAAAGTAAATCTCAACCTTTGGCCCCTTTGGGTGGCGCTTGGACTCAGGTAGCCACCGCAGGTACGCAGCGAGCCACAGGCAGCCCAACAGAGGAGTGAGGGGGGAGTAGAAATGATAATATTCCTATCGGAGGTGAATACTGCCGAGGAACACACCCGTGCAGAGAAGGAGAAAGAGAGGGGGGAAGAGAGGGAGAGAGAGAAAGCACAGGTGGGTGGAATCTGCGCAGCCCAGTGCACGTGTTTGACAGTTCCAGTATGGGACGGGAATACATTCAGGCAGCATGGGGGGGGGGGGGGGGGAAGAGAGGGGGCGGTTGGGGTGGGCCTCTCCCTTTTTTGTACGAGGTACGTTTGGCACAGCTGATCCGCTGAATCCTCCCCTGGCTGTCCGTGGCTGTCTCTCTCTCGCTCTCTCTCTCTCCCTGTGTATGTTCGTCTTCCCTTCCATCCGAAGGCAGCGTGTCGGTGTGAGCCGTTAACCCGGCTCTAGAGCCGCTGTGAGGCCACCTCGTCGTCCAGTCATGTGATTGTGGGGAGCGGGGATGGTGTCCAGGTAGAGACCCTCCTAGGTGGACCCAGGTGGGTCCTGTTCCGTCAGGTCAGGGAGCAGGGAGATGTTCTCCCCGACTGCCAGGAGCCTTTGGTTCAGAAGGCACGTGTGTGCATATGTCCCCTAAATGCTCCCACTTGATCCGTTGTGTTTGCTAATCTGCCTTGAGTTCATATTCCTTGCTTTGATAGGAACTCAGCCGGTGAGCTCACCTCCTTTACCCCCAGATCTCCGCAGAGCAGGGGGGGGGGGGGGGGGGGGGAGATAGGTGGGGTAGGAGGAAGAGGAGGAGTATGATGGGGGAAGGTCCATTCTCCCCATTCTGACTCCATTTCCCAGCATGCCATTTGGCGTGGTCTTTGAGGGAAAGGCAGGCAACACCTCTGTGAGCGAGGGTGTGCAGTCAGATGCCCTTGGTCAGGTCAGTGATGACCTTGGCCCTTACCAGCTTGCGGAGGAAGTCCTTCTCCTTGGATATGTTGTGGGTCCACGACTGCAGAAGAGGGGGAGACAAGGGGACTGTTAGCTAGCACGACGTTACGCCCCGCCACCAAACACCGTCCCTTAGGTCTTGACTGAACATCGGCGCACCACCGTGGGAGTGCAGCTATACATAAGAGTCGAGGGCTAGAGGAGCTTCTGACCCATGTTGGCCCTCAAAAGGGCAGTTAGAGAGTAAGAGAACTGCATTTTTCACAAATCAATAATCAAACACCTGTCAAACTCAAATAAAACATTAACTCCTGTGATATATTGCTGCTACACAGGTGCGCTCCCAAGCATGTTTTGGCCTACAACCTCAGTGGTGTCCCATCCCAGTGTTTAGTTTGTAGGGGACCCTCTCAGAGGGTCCCCTAGCATGGGCCAGGGCCAGTGCAAAGGACTGGAGCCATAGGCTAACGGCAGTGGGGGAGCTTAGGGTTGAGCAGTCTAAGCCAAGTTAAAACCCTCCTTCATTGCCCCTGACATTAGGCACGGCCTGTGTATGCACTTGATATACAATGGGGCTATTAATTGCGTGGATAGCTGTGCATGCTAGTGTCTGTGAGCAGCCCCGCCCGATGGGGGTCAGGTCTGTGGGTCTGGAGGCCTAGTCCAGCGGGAACCCCGGAAAAGCGAAGCACATGTTGCTGTGGCGGTTCTTTAGGGTGGGAGATACAGAGGAGCAGTCAGACGGCTGCAGGGGGAGACGGGGCCGGGCCCTGCAGCTGCCTGCACTCCAACCTGCTGGCTACGACTGAGGCCCGGGGGTCAGCATGGCCGGATCCCGCTCCTCACCGGAACACGCTCCCGAGGCAACACCTCCAGGGCTCACTTCCTAATGTATAACCTCAGTGACCCCTTTGAGTAAAAGGATAGGCCGGGAAACCCAAATGCAATGAATGAAGCGGTTGACCAGGGCTACAATGTAAAGTCACCCCCGCTCCCGTCCACGTTAGAGGGATGACAACAGCGGCGGGCTACCAGGAGTCCACGGGGGCACTTGAGGAATGACTTCATGCCGGGTGCCGCTGACCAAACGCTGTTAATCAAACGCGTCACCACGGTGGCTGCTGGCGCTCGTTAATTAGTCCAAACAATTATTATTATCCTGATGGACCGCCTCGCTGATGATGATGATGATGATGTCGACGGGGATGACTGCTGCTGCGATAATGACGAGGGGCCGCGGAGTTCAGCGGGAGTTGAGACGGAGGTCGCCGCCGTAGCGGCCTCACGTCTCACACGTCAGCGGAAACCCGGACATATCGGCTCCGTCCGGTACACTGAATGTTTAACCTCCCAGAGCGCCGGAGAACCCGGCTAACAATATCTGGATACCTTCATGCACCGGGGGGGGGGGGGCTAGCCATACCCGAGACCAAGCAATCCCTAATTATTAGCATTTCTGAGTTGTTATTTATCATTTCTATATTTAACCGCTTGTATAACGGAGTGGAAAGGATAGCCAGTACGAAGGAGAAGGCAGAGGAGCCACCTGGAGTTTATCAGTGCGTCAGGCCTGAGAGGAAACTAGGGCTCCTTTCTGCAGGAATGTGTGAGGAAGCCCAGGCTGACAAACGCCAAATGAGATCCGTCATCGGCGGTGGGTTCAGAAAGTCAGCGGTCTGCCGCCCACCCCTGCACAGCAGAGACCATTACCGCCGCGTCCCTCACCGGGGGACGCCAGGCCGTTCGGGACAGGATGAAAGCACAACGGGACTCGAATGAAAACATGAATTAATCCCTATTGAGGCCAAACGGAAATAAAATGTATGCAGTTTGGGGGACAACACTATGTAATAAAACTCAACATCAGAGAGCCCTTGTTTCGTAGCACGGTTGAGCTCAGGGGGAGTTGGACCTCTAACCCTCTTCTGGTTGATGCCTTGCTCTACTGACAGGAGTTGGACTGGACCACACACCACATCCAACTGTGTTAAATGTGAAAAGTGTACAAAATATAACCGTTGTTTTCACCCGGTTCAAATCCATTGTTGATCATTAATATAACACTAGCCTTCCTCTTCCTCGACTCTGTGGTAACAGTGAGAGGCATGAAGGTGTCCTGGCGGGGCAAGCTGCTCACCTCTTTGATGGCGGACATCTTGACGGTCTCGTAGTAGTGCAGGGGCGCGTGCGGTGTCAACATGTCATAGCCGAAGCCCGCCACCGCCACCTCGTCACAGTTGTGCAGCGCCATGGTGATAGCAACCGCTCCGAGGGTGGGGATGTTCTGGGTGGAGAGAGAGAGCAAACCGGTCACCACTGGAACCACATTCACTCGGAATGGAGGTTTTTATGCTCCTTACACAAAAGTGTAAGTTGTTACACAACTCTATATCAATTGATGTCCAGTAGCCTCCATCCTGGTCACCCTTCAATGCTTCTCTTCTTTCAATCTGACTATTTTCCCTCTTCTGGCCATTATGTGATCTCATGGGTCGATGGCTGGTAAGTGAGCCTGTAGTGTGTGTGATTAAGGGGGCGTCTCCCCCTGCAAAAAACACCCATCCCCTCCTCAAACCTATTTCAGGGTAACCTTACATGCTGGGACCCCCACTTCCTAAATGCCCTGGGCTGCAAGGGAGTACTTGGGCTAAGAGGGCAAAATGTGCGTTGGATACACGCGTGTGTGTGCGTTGGACACACGCGTGTGATAGATGATGAGAGAGACGAGAAAAAGAGGGTGCATAAGTGTAACAGCGAAAAATAAAGAGAGTGTGTGTGTGTGTGTGTGTGTGTGTGTGTGTGTGTGTGTGTGTGTGTGTGTGTGTGTGTGTGTGTGTGTGTGTGTGTGTGTGTGTGTGTGTGTGTGTGTGTGTGTGTGTGTGTGTGTGCACACTCTGTAGGGGGTTTGCCTGCCGACAGGTTGAGTGGCGCTCAGCCTCAGGGTTCCAAATCAGCCTAATGATTTAAAATGGGGCCTCCCTCTCTGTTCTATGTCTCTCATCTTCTATCACACACACACACACAGAGATAAATAATAAATAATATCAGACGCATGCTTCTAATCAAAATCAAGAAAGGGCAGAATTTTAGGGCAAGAATTGAGAGACTTTACTAACATGTGGACTGCTGTCCCACATGTTGAACACATGTTGCGGTGCAGAGTTCAAGTAGGGGAGTTCGGCTGGTGGCCCCAGAGGGCAGTGTGAAGGTGATACCCTCCCCATGCCTCTCTCACACGCACACATACAAACTTGGGCTGGTAGCGCTCTATCCTGTACTTTGAGGTAGGCCCCCTTCCCCGTCTCTTTTACTTCACTGGTCTAGCAAATCGTGTAAAGACTCAAAAAGTCAATGGCGCCCCACACCCACACACACACACACACACACACACACACACACACCCCCACCCCCACCCACACACACACACCTTGGTCTCCACTCACCCCTTTGCCCATCAGGCCGTTGTTGAGGGGAAGGCCTATAAACTGGAAGGCCGCCTCCTGGATGAAGTAGGGGTTGAGGATCCTCATGTCTACCGGCTCCCGGGGCACGTAGTGGGCCACGGACTTCCAGAAACCCTCCGTCCCCCGCTGGAAGAGGAGGTGGAGGAGAGGGAAGAGAATCAGAACAAGACTGATTAGGAACTGAATTGTGATGAACCACTAAAATTAGGGGAATGCAAAGTGTGTGAAAGGGCCTTTCACACACAGTGAGAGACGTCAGAGCCACAGCATCACCACACCACCGTGGACCACCAGGAGGGAAACAACTGGTCGGGGGCTTGTTGTTCCATTTTCCTTTTAAAAAGGGATACCCAGTGGGGAATTTAATTAGCGGTATTAAGCGCTGCGGTAGCTGCAGCAGCAGAGTGCTCCGTCGCTGGTGTTAAGTGTGAAGGTCCCCATGAGTGTGGTGGTGAGGTGAGGTGAGGGCTGGGGGTGGGCTGCCAGACTGGTGGGGTAGCATATGGGCCAGGCCGAGGTTATATACGTGGAAGCGCCACAGGATGTGGAATAAATCACACCTTGACCTATACCCGGCAATTATCATCAGTGGCCGGGACAACACACCTGAACCGAATTATGTAGATTTAGTGTTTAGGGGACGCACGCACACACACACACACACACGCGCACTCACGCACACACACGTCCATGAAACAAAAAGACTGACAAGAAAAAAAAAAGTATGTTTCAACATTAAAAATTACATGGAATTTGTACAAATGATGCAGGGCACAACAACCTCCTCTCCCAGCACCACAAACCAGCCTCTCCACAGCACACCTAACGCATGACTTCCAGGTATGAAGGGAACATGTTGATGGGATTCACCTGTTCAAATAGTTCCACCCCCGCCCTTCTGCCTTTGATACAGCTGTGTGTGTGTGTGTGTGTGTGTGTGTGTGTGTGTGTGTGTGTGTGTGTGTGTGTGTGTGTGTGTGTGTGTGTGTGTGTGTGTGTGTGTAACACACTGACAGAAGCCAGTCCAGTGGGCCGTGCGGTGCTTTGTGACTACGACAGTGGCGGCTTGTCTTTTTAACCCGGGCCCTGCACTGTGCTCTCGGCAAGCCATGACAGGAACCCCAGCTCTCCTCCCCGTCAACACAGCTTGTGTTTGCCAGGAATCTGTTTGGTCGTGCGGTTAAGGTATGTGTGAATGTGTGTGAGATGTCTGCGTGTGTGTATGTGTGTGCGGGGGATTCTGGGTGTGTGTGTGTTTGTCTATAACTGCTTGTATGCGTGAGTTGACTAAAAGAGTAATTTAGTGCTTTTTACCATGAAAGGGAGGAAGGTACACACGCCCTGTCGTTCCACACAATGGCTCAATGGCCACAGACCGTCACGGGCCGGCCCAGCCCCCAGAGAGCAGGCCTAAGTACAGGTGGCACGGAGAACTGTTAGGAACCAATTAGAGGGATGAGTTGGAGGACTGTCGGTCGTCCCTGCATGCTGTGCGCTGAGCAAATAATTCCAGAAGTGGGGAGGCGTTCTTTGGGAGTTATTTGCGCTGAAGGCCACCGCTTCAAATCCCCTTTACCAGAAACAAAAAAAGACTGAACAGCATCGTTTGACCACACTTTGTTTGTCAAAAAGTAACCTAAAGAATGTCTCCAAGTCACAACTAGAGCTATTGTGGTAAGGTCAGTAATGGGATTCCAGTGCAGACAACTCAGAGACCCCAGGCCTGGTTTGGGTGAAGGGTTACACATTTGTTCGCATATGATGAATGGGTTATGTGTACCCAAGTTGGGAAAAATGAAAAAAGGCAATATAACACATCAATTATGAAATAAAAAATAATGGTAGTAAGAAAAATGAAAAGTAGGAAGGATTTATTCCCGGACGTAAGCATGGCCGGAGCAATAGGTCTTGATTGAGTGAGGCTGATTCTGAAACACTAAACCAACTCAGACACCCTGCGCTCCTTGGAGGAACATCGGAGGAACACAGCCGCCAACGGCCGGGGGCCTGGTCCCAATTCCTCTGATGTCGTAATTCATCACGAGCGCGGCTGCCCAGACGTCTAGGGTTACGCCGGCCTCGGAGGGGTGAGGAGGCACGGGAGATTGAACGAGGCCAGATCCAGCAGTGCTATAAATACACGGATCTGGTTTATTTGGTTGGAGAAATTATACTTTCCTTCTCTGGAGGCAAGAGGTTAAGCGCCAGAGAATACCACCAGGTCTTCTATACTTCTTTTTTTTTTTTTCTTAGTTAGTTCTTTAAGTCCCGGCTGGAGGGGGGAGGGGGAGGGAGAGGTAGAGACTGCCTGTGTGTATGAACCTTTATAGATTAATAGATTGGAGCTCTCATGGCAGAGATGCCCTTTCATTTAGTAACTGGACCTCAGATTAGGTACGGTCAGCATCCAACGTCAAACCCAGCACAATGACGCTTTACCCTTTACTCGCTGGGCAGAGAGGGGTGCTCTGGCCGTCCCTGCTGCATTACAACCAGGAGCGAGGATGTGGCTACTTATTATTATTATTATTTAAACCTGGTGTGTGTGTGTCTCTCTCTCTCTCTCTGTGTGTGTGTCTCTCTCTCTCTCTGTGTGTGTGTCTCTCTCTCTCTCTGTGTGTGTGTCTCTCTCTCTCTCTCTGTGTGTGTGTCTCTCTCTCTCTCTGTGTGTGTGTGTCTCTCTCTCTCTCTGTGTGTGTGTGTCTCTCTCTCTCTCTGTGTGTGTGTGTCTCTGTGTGTCTGTGTGTCTGTGTCTGTCTGTCTGTCTGTCTGTCTGTCTGTCTGTGTTCGCGCACGAAAAACAGCGAGGTGTTGCAACGTTGGACGACGCGGTGGATCATCAGGGTTGTGGTCCGACAGGAAATGGCTGTTTCCCTTCACCCCGCGACAGCTTTACGGTCACATTGGTCTTGGGTTATTAGATTTAAAGTGTGCCCAAAAGGCTACTCGACGCCCATAGAGGCACCTGTTAAAACAAGGTTAATTGGACGAGGTAATTGTTTGCGCAGCCTGAAGAAGCCAGAGGAGCCCGGGTTGGAGCCGGGCCGCCGGGCCTCCATGTAAGGTCACGAGTCGTGTTGCGCTTGGCCATCGCACACGCCGTTCATCTTTCAGCCCCAGCACTCATCAATGGGAGAGAACGCAGGCACTGGGTTTATTCGCTGAATAACAAAAATGGAATGGGAAAATAAACAGACACTGATTTTCTGTGGATGTGGAGTCGGGAAGCGGTGTGGATTAGAACGACCACTCAAGCCCAATCCGTTAACCGAATGGTTTGGACAGTGGGGGAGCTGTGGTATACAGTCTGAAGACTAATCTGTATGGCCAGACGCGTTTCTCCTCTTCATTGAAGAGGGGGAAAAGAAAAAAGGCGATTGTCTTTAACCCCACACGTCGGGTTAATCGGGAGCTGCGGGTGCTCTTACATGGAAGGACTTGGAGCAACAGAAGTCACTAAAGACAACTCTCCACATCTCCATGTCTCTCCGGCCGCACGCTTTCCTTGGCTCGCGGCCAGGGGCCCCATCGGCCCCATTAGACGTGTCATCCTCGAATGAAGGATGGCTCCGGGGCCAAAAAACAAAACAACAGTCTAATTTGGTTTTATTATCCTAGCCTGATCCTAGGTGACAAAAAAGTGCAGGGTCCTGTCAGCGGGTCGGTGATTTACTGGCAGCACTCCAGAGACCCGCGTCAGACAGGAAGGTGAACTCATCTTAACGGGTGGACAGGGCCCAGTGGGCTACAGCGGAGAGAGAGATTTTAAGGAAGAAGGGCCACGCTCTCTTGATTCACAGTGGGACAGTGGGGAACAAAGATGGCGCCTATGGTACGGTAGTTGGGGCTACCAGAGATGCCGTTCCCTAGTGCTAGCTCCCAGAGTCGGGCAACTCCCAGGGGCTTGAGGTACTAAACCTCCACCACCACCACCACCGGCTGGAGTATGTAGCCGATCCATGAAGCTAGAAGCTTTGGGTGGGGTTTCACTCAAGAGAAGCCAGGATTGAACAAGACTCGGGACTCATTGACTACATGAGTTAGCATAGCCCAAGCTCGTGTCATTCACACTGAAGCGACCTCAAGCCCCGGCAGACCAGCGGTCAGCTGCTATAAGAACAGGTGCAGGCGAGCAGAGCAGTCATTAAAGTAAACAGGCTATCCCACGCAGAGGGACGCAGGCTGGTGTGTGTGTGTGTTTGTTCTTGGGGGGAGTTTATGCTGTATAAATTATTGACACAACTTAGCCCCCAAATAAACAATTTTCGCATCTTTGTTAAGCCAAACTTGAGCTCCAAATCGGGATTGCAAAAAAAAGAAAGCCAATTTGCCTGTGTTCCAGAATTTAACTAGTTATGGTGTTGAGCATCAGGGAAATTCATGAAGACAGTGTCCATGAGTTTCAGAAATATAAACAAATACAGGACCAAAACCACTGTATGAGGTATATGTATGAACAGAAGGACGAGCCACAGGCAGTTGTAGTGGAAGCACTTCTTCAGAGTCCTACAGCAGAGCTCCTCAAGAATAGGCTTATGCCTCTTGTCCCACTTATGGAAACGGCTCAACTTTAATCGCCCTGTTTGGTTTTACCAGGCGTGGATAGTACATGGTACCTTTTTTAGCATCTCCTCGACCCAGGTTTCAACCAGCTATGGCGATACCAAAACGTGAAAACACTACAAACTACTTGGTCCCAGAGAATCGTCACTACCTTGAGTCACCGTGTCTGCATTGCACGACGCGGTACAACCTGCACAAACCTGAGCTGACCGCTATGGCTACCCACAGAAACACCACTGGATCAATAGACACATGTACTTTGTCGGTTTGCACAATAAGCAGCACATTCAAATTTTGTCCCACAACAATAAAATGACAAAATAATGTTGAATTTGACTGTACCGATAAGACACGATTGCCGCTTTGCTAAAAAGCGGTACCAATTGTCATTGCACCAAGGTTGAATTCTGACGGCTTGGTCAAAGGAGGGAAACTCCATTATAATCTAATCCGTTTAATGCAAAAGATATGTTGGTGAAAGGGTTGAATCCATTTGTTTTTTTCACTGATGCGATTGTCATTGAAAATTGTGCAGATTCTTGTCATAACAGATCTAAATCGTTTCTTTCTCACCAATGTAAGAGGACATCACACCGAACCTGTTTCCATTGTTCCTGTGCATGTCCCGTTGAAGAGGGCATCACGGCAGTGAATTGGCACATCCCTAGGTCGACCCTGACATTGACACTGTAGTATCTACAATGGAAAACCAAACTACCTGGTATCAGAAGCGAGTGGAATTGAGCTGGTATCATGCGGGGGGAAAAGGCCATTCCAGTGAACACCCAAAACATACAGTACTGGAAGATCAGTAAAAGGAGTTTAAAAAAAGGACGGCTAGTCTCACAAAGATTACAAAGTTGATGAGAATGAAATCACCCAAGCATTAGAATACCCAAACATGGAACAATAATCTTCTCATGGAAAATATACAAATGGGAACCAAGAATCCACAGTTCTTAATTGCCGATGTCTCAGAGAGGGATCCACATAGCTAAACCGTATGTAAACAGCAATATGTGTCCAAGACCCTCCCCCTCGCTTATCTCTATTGAAGGGATCTGAGATCATAACAAGTGATGTGCAACCCTCCTAAAAATACCACACCAATAAGACAGTCCAGGGAAGGTGTCTGGAAAAGCACTTAGATTCAAGCTGCTCATAAACATACCAACATTACATGCATTCTTTGGGCTTTATGCTGGATACAGGCAATATAAAACAATGACTATAATCTGCCTCAGCTATACTGCTGCAAAATCTAACAAAACATAAATGGGATAAATTCTTACATTTACACAACCTTACTTTAAAGTTTTAGATGTGGACAAGATGATAAGTGGAGGCTTGATAAAAATAGACATTGAAACAAAACTACTAACATTTATTTTGCCATTCTTCTCTGTTCCTTTGTAAATCTAGCAGATGCTTTAAATGGAGCAAAAACTAAAAAGGAATTTGATTAAATTAAGGATTACGAGTTGGACACGCATGTTCCACACATGTCTGCGTCGGGTTCTTATAAGGATCCAGCCTTCTCTCAGCAACCACGGAAGCCTTTTCCAGCAAGAGATGTGTTTAACTACACGTTTCGGAGAATCCTTCAACAAAATGTTGTTGTAATAAAACCCTCATCCTTTAATCAAATCCAACCATTTAATTTATGGCACCATAGTCACTTCATTCCCTAACACTTCTTTAGATCTTAACATCGATGTATAGGTTGACATTCCTACTCGATTCCATCATACACCCTTTCCCTTATCCAGTTACTGCCATTCCCAACTGGAGAATGGCAGTTGAGGATGTGGTGGTGTTTGATGTTAATGCAGTAGACCTGACAGGAAGCCCGAAAAAGGTCGGCCAAATTATGGAAGCGAGACCTCCGAGGCAATTAAGAAAGGAGAACGGCAGCCATGAACTGCTAACGATCACAATTAAGGTTGTCTGGTGGTCATTAGGACTGTGTACATGTTGTACTTCAGGAGTTTACAAGTCGCTGCAGCTCACCACATAAGTGCTCCACTGAGCGGGAACCGCCTCAGCCAGGAGGGCGAAATGGGCTTAGAGGTTTACCAAAGTAGGAAATGTCTCAGGAGGTGCACAATTGAGAATAATAAGTCATGTTTCAGCGATGCGACCGACTGAAGTTGTTGTGGTATGCCATGGTGCGGAGATTCCCTTTTGTTCGGGAAAGGAATCTAAAGCATTCGCCAATTTGCCTCTGCTTCTCTTGACTCATACCACGACCTCTGGCCCTGTTGGGGGTCACTGGAGTCCAGCTTTTCAGCCGGCCTCGGCGAGGTTATCCGGTGTGTGAAACCTGCATCTTCACATTCCCATGACGGAAAACTGGAAAAACAATGGGAACACTTGACAACGGTCCGGCTCCTGTGTGGTGGCCAATGGGCGCTTGAGGGCGGAGCTTGTGTCCAGACCAGGCCAGGTCCGCCGGTGAGTGGTAATGACTATATAGGACGGGAACAAGCGGTTCTCTGTGGTCCGGGGGAAGCTCTGAAGATAACCGCACAGCGAGCAGCACGGCATGTTGATCAGTTATCTAGGTGACTCACGCATGGCAATCAGGGACAACCGGAGAACCAAGCTAGTCCCTTGGTTCTTGTTCCTTATCCAAGCGTGTAAATGTTTATGAAGGCACATATGTATGCTACTTGGGATTGATGCAAAGATGTTGGGAGGGGACGCGCGCTATAGATATTAAAACAATCTCGCATTTTTAACCTCCAATTTGATGACCAAACATCTTCTATTTTCCATGGATTTCGCTGTATTATATCAATAAATATACAGATTAAGTGATCCTCAGGCAATCCATCATTCTGGGCTATATTTATCTTCATAGTCTGGTACATTTTTATGCATAACACAATATTTAGATAAGCCCTTACTCGTCCCCCACCCCTATTCCTTGAGGTATTTCCTTATAGGAGAAGGGGGCTCCCCCCTCCATCTCCGGTGTGTCCGTGATGGCGGTGGAGAGCAGCGAGAGCTCCCAGTAAACAAATAGGAGAGCTAGAACACTGACACTCCACCCTCAGACCCTGTTTACCACCGCCTGTATATCCTCCACTGACCCTGTTTGAAAGGATCCCGGCATATACAAACAAAGGTCCCTGTGTATGCATGTATACGGGTCGGGAGTGGGTGGGTGTGTGCGATATGAGTGCGTTATGTGTGTCGGTACATGAAGGCTGCCTCAAAGCAATCCAAAAATCGCACATATGTGCAAGAGTGACCGGTTATCATGTTTGATCCATCTGTAAACAACTTAAAATGGCCAATCACACCCAAATCGCACGTTTAGATGGGTGGGGCCCAACCTTTGTCAGAAAGACATGTTGTATGTCGCGTATATGTGTATGTTCTTTATGTAGATTCGTCTGGACTTTCAAATTAGGGCGGGCAGCATGATTGTGGTGGGAGGCCTTCTCTGCACATCTCCCACTCTCGTAACATCTCCTAATTTGTAAACCCGGAAGAGATCATCAGTGAGACTTCAACTGCAAGGGTTAATTTAGAATGATGAATCGTCTGCAAGCTTTTGTTCTAAACTCAAGTCAACTGTGTATGTATTTGTATGTCTGTCCATGTATCCGTTTGTAGCTGTGTGCATGTCCGTGAGTGTGAGTGTTTCTGCGTGAGAGGAAGAGGATTCAGTGGGAGGATGCAGTATGCATGTTTGCGCAAGTGTACAAAAACAATAAGAGATTGGGAAACTAGCACTCTAATTTGTAGGGAAGGGGTTGCTGGAGGGAAGCTGGTGGATTTGCATGCAACCGCTTTCACATGGAAAGTCATAAAGACTTCTTCCTTTTTTAAAACATAGTTTTAAAATGGAAGGCCATCAAAAAGCAAGGCTTCACATTGCGATGCAGTTACCTGTACGTTTGCCTGCTGCCCAAAAGGCCCCTTCCCAACGGACGTAGCGATACTACAGTCCCCCTCCAGAGCCACCCAGCGAGCTAAGCTAACTTGTCACAGTCACATTAAGTCTCCCTCCTGTGATTGACTGCATCACCAAAGGCCCGCTGCGGCACTGGGAGGATTAACCGCCCCGGGTCCACTGAAGCGGATCGTTTTCTAAAGCCAATTGTCTCTGCACGCTCGCTCAGCCGTTATTGATGTAAACACGCTGGTGGTCACCGCCGCCATCCACATGATAGGTTAGGGGGGGGTCTATACACACACGCCTGCGTGGAAGCATGTGTACAAATTAAAAGAGACCAGACAAGAGCGGTTATCTGTTGCATTGCTGGGATTATGTCGCTGCATTAGTCTGAGACAGCCCACGGTGATGCGGTAAGTTGGGCCAGGCGACCGACAATAAGGCTAGGATTAAACACATCTAAAACGTTTCTTTTGATCACGTCGCCCGACACCCAACATCCTGTTTCTACTGTAAACACAGAGAGCGTTGCCAGGTAGCTACAGGGTAGTCTTGAAAGAAGGAAGAGAATGATTTCAGCATCTTCCTTCTGTTTGTTGTACCTAAATGAAAAGGAAACCCCATCCAGGGTTTTTATTTACGAGTGCGGGAGTGCAGTAAACATGTGTAAAGGTTAGCCGGGCGGCGGCCCAGGCCCCCGGGGGCCCCCTGATCCTGGGGATCATTTTTCATCAGGAGTCTTTCACAACAATGATGGGCCTCATTTGTCAAGTGACAAACATTGTAAAAGGGCACTTTAAACTCTTTCCACGAACCGCGCGAGAGACACAGAGACAGGAGTCAGTCTCCCTGATCCCACGTGTACAGCCACTACCATCAAGGTATATCGGCTCAGTGTCACACCCAGGGGTGCTGTTACACAGGGCTGCTGTTACACAGGGGTGTTGTTACACAGGGGTGTTGTTACACAGGGGTGTTGTTGCACAGGGGTGTTGTTGCACAGCGCTTACAAACAGCGATCACAGTAGAACACAAGGTGAGGACGATTGGATATCCCGTCAGAAGGGAGGAGGAGGAGTAGCATTACCAGTCTATTGTCCTCGAGCTAAACGATAGGGTTGATGTTGCAACAAGTGAAAATTACAGTGGCAGTCAATCATCCGTCGCTCATCTGACGGTAGGTTAGCAGCTGGCTGTGTGAGGATCCCGGGGTTACAGCCAATCAAAAAGGAACAGTGAGAGCAGAGGAATGCTCCTTATTGCTAGATGTTTTGCAGAGCTAAAGGGGGCCACCGCACGTCGCGTGTGTTGGCTCCCAGTGCACTAGTTAAATGGATCCCAAACACAAACCTTTTCAATCAGCGGGCGTACACACAGGCCGACGAGGACCAGCCGCTTAGTGACAGCTGGATGAACCGCTTTGAGAACACGCTGATGATTAGAAGGTGACGGCGGTGATCATAACACTTCCAATGCCTCCATTATGCAGAGAGAGATGTGTCCTGCCATCTGGTTTGAGGAATACTGGCACCCATGACCCAAAACACCAAACAAACCGTCTCCCGCTCTTTCCACTTTATGAGCAACGTTTTTGTTTCAAAGTCCATCTAAAAAGAAAAACGGTACCAAATTATACAAAATAAAACACTTAAAAAAAACATCTGTTGACACTAAGACCGGTGCTAATGGTACACTGAATAAATTCTGTCCTCGAGTTTGATGTATTACTTCACTGCTTTAGACCAAAACATAGCCGAGGATAGGGGGGGGGGGGGGGGGGGGGGGCTTTGAGAATAGATCCGTTGCATCCGTCAGTAGCTCCGTCTACCACTCCATCACCTCCCCCCTCTCCGCTGCCCTTGATTCAACTCATGAGCACAACATTCTTCTATCCGAGCAGATCAAAGAGTCTGACTCCAGGGGCCAGATCAATTATCCCGGCTGGCCATTTCAATTGTCCCCTCATTCCCACTGAAACCCAGAATTCTGGCCCCCATCAAAAGGGCCCCGGGGCCATCAGGAAGCCCATGGAGCCGTTTTACGCTCACCGTTCCCCCCCCCCCCCCCCATCTCTAATCATTTGCTTTGCTTTCTTCTCATCTCTGACCTGACATTATTCCCTGGTGCAGATCATTCTACCCTTAACCATGACGTTCCTCTGACTTGTCCCTCTACTCAAATGTCATTCTTCGGTTTCTTTATTTTCTTTAACCACCCCCCTCAATCTTCAAGTCGCTCACCTGAGTCAATAGTTTTCACTAATGTCACCTTGTAAGAAAGAAAATCCTTGTTGCAGGCCTCTGAAAAGCCTGGGAGGTAGACTTCCTAAACCTGGACTTGACTGAAGAATTCCATGGCGTCGACGGGACAAAGAGACGTTACTACAATTCCTGCGCACTCAATATGCCTTCCCCTCAAAGGACGGCCATTTAATCCACTCTTAGTAGAGGCCTTGCAATATGCGCCTTTATTGTACTTGAATTGAATGGAAACCACGGCCTATACAATCTCTACAGATACTAGCCTCTGTTTAAGCATAAAGAGGGGCTTGTGAAAGCCTTTTTCCAGTGAGTGGTTTGAGCGGGCTCAGGGGTAGTTAAAGTCTGCAGCAACCTTTAGTCTTTTTTTTTTTTCATATAGATAAGGGAGCGGCAATTGAGTCCCATCAAACCCGACCCGGTGATAAAGAGACCCATTCGCAGCCCGCCACTCAACCGCGGCAACAAAGGGTTTCTGTGGCGCATCCACCTTGGAAGGGAAAGGACTTACCCTGTCCCTCCAAGTGGACAGGATTAAAATGAATTGCTTTGGAGAGATATAAATGTGTTGAAGAACATGTCATGTACGAATGACTGAAAGGCAAAACATTGAACTTTTAAATGCCGGTCGATGAAGCGGTAAATTACTTTTCTGTCTGAAAAGTTTTTACCATCAAACTCACGCATTTAGGCCAAGTCAAAAATTCCTGCTATACAATCCGTATTCGTATTAACATTGCACCTCTTTTGCACTAATAAGGAAGTGGTATGTTTAGAATGTTGTTCCACAGAGAAAAACTAGATTTAGATTATGTATTACTTTACATAGTCCATGCACTGAGCATCATTGCCAATTGACCAAGGACATCCCCGTTTATTCAGACCTTGAGCCAAAACTGCTCCTCTCCTGGGGAGAGGGTGAAATATTGTCCATACCCTTATATTTTTGGCCATGATTAGGGACACACACACACACACACACACACACACACACACACACACACACACACACACACACACACACACACACACACACACACACACACACACACACACACACACACACACACACACACACACACACACACACTTACCGGCTTCTCCTTGAAGACCATCTGCCGGAGCCACTTGAAGTCCAGAGGTTTGAATGCAGAGAAGACGAAGAGAGAGTCCTTCTCGTATCGGTCTGGCTTTTGGATGGCCCCCTCTGGATACGTTATCCTCATTGTAGTTTTGGTCCCGACGTCCTTAACGTAGCCATGTACCGGAGCCTCGTTCAACCTTCCGATACACAGACGAGGGACGGGGAACTCAGACCTCCTCCCAAGAAGAGGAACTGCATTCTGATGCAGACTGATACCGTCCGTGCACTTTACCCCCCAAACACTAACTGTTGAGATTCACTTTCCCTTTTATCTCAGGGCTGATGAACATGGGGGGTGACAAGAATCTGCAATGCTGTATAATGCAGCGAGACAAATCGTGAACAGGAATCACAACAGTTTATGTTTGTGGGCTTGCACAGTAAATAACTTGAGGAGGTGAAGGAGTTTGCCCACCTCACGACAACGTCGTATTCGTCTATCCGGGACCCCAGGGACTTGTTTGCTAGGATTCCTCCGTTGCCTACAATAATGCATCTTTTACAGCTCAAACTGAATAGGAAACAAAGAAAGCGTTAATCCAAAAGGGAACCCACACCATTTGTCTAATTTGTTAATTATTTAGAACCCTTGGATTTCAAATGTTACCTGTCCAGCTCTTCACCAAGTCCATATTGCTTTGTTGAAGTTAAAATAATCTCTATGATCCTCTCTGCAGAAAAACATGAAACAAAAGTGCAAAAAGAAAAGAAAGAATGGTTTAGCTGTGAATTAAATACAATACATCCTGAGCCACTTGAATTATCTCTGAGGGTTGCAAGGTTGCCGTCATGATAAATAAACCGCTAATATTTTTTGGACAATATGTAGTGTAGTATCACAGTTCACCAAGCCTTACATATCAGACTTAAATGAATGACCCAAACACAATGTCTAGACCGGGTACACTGCAAGTGGCATCAAGGTCCTCGCACACCAAACTGAACCAGGCTAATGGAAGGCTAAGCGAGCCAAACGTTCCTATGGAAGAAACCAGTGGCGTAACTATCGGTAAGCAGGGTATGCGGGTGCGTACGGGCCCGGGCCAATCAGCCCCCCCCCCAAAAAAAACAAAAAAAAAAAAAAAAACGCTCCACCCCCCCCAAAAAAAACAACAAAAAAAAAAAACGCTCCCCCCCCCCCCATGTTCAGGGCCCGCCTTGAACATCCTGCATACGGGCCCGTCTTGTTACGCCACTGGAAGAAACGATTGTTTTCCTACAACCTGCCGTGGACCTCACCAGTGATAGAGACAAGGTGGAGGAGGCGAACTAGGTGGTCCTTCGAAGCAGTGGAGGAGAGAACGCCTCGCGGCTCGCTCTGACTGGCCGTTTACTCAAACCCCTGATAAGGACTGACCAATAGGCCCTCTGCAACGGTTGTGAGGGCGACGGTACCATGGACAACGAATAATAAAAGAACAACATGTGCTCTGGCTTGGGGGGGGATGAAATCTGGGAGAAATAAGACAGACAGAATTTGGTACTCTGTGTGTGTGTACGTGTGCGTGTCCTTTATGTACAGACAAACTCCATAAAAAGCACTCAACAGAGGAATGCTGCTTTTCAAACAACCACATTCTCACCGGAGGAAAATGGGCAACTGAGGGATAGTGTCCACGAGCGTCCGGAAAACACCTGATTGTGGGAAGTGTGTTTAGCCATAGCACGCATTCCTGCCGTGTTCTGCGGGCCATTCCACGGAGCGTCACGCTAACAGAGCGTCTAACAAGACGGACGTTCCCCGCTCTACTCTTCAGAACCGTACCGCCGGGACGCAGGAATGGGCGCTCCATAACCGTCGGACTTCCGTTCGCAACCTCACAGGACACCTCTTCTACTTATACGGGAGTCATCGAACCGAGTCGGGTCTGCTGCTGTTGTGATGCGCCTGTGTCAACAGCTTCACCGTTCAGAGGACTAGACTGTGGTTTAGTGGATTAATATTAAAATAAGGGAGAGTTATCCGTGAATATCAACGATATAAAATGATCCAACCCGAATTACACCTTTTCGGAAGTTTCAGATATTACAGAAAAGAACGCATATTGTTTTTTTTTCTTTCGCATATCGATAAATAGATATATTTTGAGGCTTCAGTCAAAAGAGATTGAAACGCCAAGTACAAACGTGCATCGTTGCACCCTACATCCACGGCACCAACCTACAACGGACCTATAAGAGCGCAGAGAGTATGAAAACCATTGGCAGAGACACGGGGGGCCTCGGGCCATTTAGAAGACACATTAGGCCTCCGGTCGACAGGGCTAATGATTAACCCCATGGGGGGAGAGGGAGGATGGCGGGCCACTGGCCCGTTGTTTGGATGTGGTGTCGATGTCTTGAATCAAGCATCACCCCGGCCTGCGTAAACACCAGCCCAGGGAACACACCTGGACCCTAGGAGGGCAAAAAATGAAATGAATGACAACTGGCTGGCGTCTCTTTCTGCTATGGACATGGAAGCTAATTGTTATAAGTACCCAGGGTAAACATTTCACCCAAGTATGTGTCGGGGTGCAGCCGAAGACGAATGACTCACGAGGGTTAAGACACGAGTCTGGTACGCGCCGCTTACCCCAGCATGGCGGGGGGCTGGGGAGGGGGAGGGGGTGGGGGTCTCGGGTTGAAATACAGGAGAAGAGTTGGAGGTGTCAACCAGATTCATATACACAGACACGGTGTTCGGGGGAAGCAGCCTAAACACAGTGAAGAGGCATAGGATGGGGACACTGTGTTTACGTGCTCGCTGGGGAGCAATAGCTTTGAATCATGGTCCACGGCAACAGAAATAAATACCGTTGTTAATGAATTGACTTCCTCTACTGGCTCTGATGGTTTTACAATCGCAGATGAAGCCAAATGTCAGCACAGACAATTAGGAAAGTGGTCAGACTCTCCCACATATTTTCTTTTAGAAATGAAGTAGACTGGTACTCGTAGCAATATCCTCGATTGGAAGAGGCCCACTCTTTGTACCTTTACTTTCCCTTGCTCTTTTTTCTTCATTTTAAACCAAGCGTTGGCCTGAGGTGAACCTCGGTCACTGCACGGCAGCATCAGTCAAAGTAAGAATAAACTTATAGGATCACCCTATTTTCCCCCCAGCTGGGCTTCCCGACGGTTCTAGTTTGGAATCCTTTGTGGAGGTTCTATTCAGAATCCACACGTATCATCGCTCCACATGAGCACCGCCGAAAAGGAACCCCCCCCCCTGCCTGCAGCGGCCGTGATGAAAACAGAGACCAGGTGTAGCACCCACACACTGGGCGTGCTCCCTTTGATCGTCGACCCTGAGAGCGCACGGGCACGTTCGCCTGCAACGCTGCAGAGTGGCGTGGCAAAAAAAAAAAGGCAACATTCAGTGTACCCTTACGTGTGTTTCTGCAAGCTATGCAAGTATTTGAAAATGTCCGCTAGCACACCTCGCTGCAGAGGTGGTTGTTTCCCTTCGGCGTTATCTCTCCGATCCTTGTGTCTACGTGGGTTGGTGCGATTTTGGCCGTGGCACTGAGAGGTCGGATTAGGATCAGAGAATGGTAAATGGTTTGCATGGGGTTAGGGATTAGCCGCCTTGCTCAGTGAAATCTCAAGTCTCAGCTAGGAGGAGCTGGCGATCGAACTAGCAATCTCGAGGTTACCCAATGCCACCCCAGAATAACCAGTGCAGACTGTCAAAAAGACAGCAGATATGGGTTTAGTGCAGAGATTTGCATCCCCGGTAAGCCAAATGTCACCAGCTATGCGACAAAAACAGATTAGAAATAACAGACAATCCTTGAATTATGTTTCTCATATACAGCCTGTGAACCAGTTTGCGGTCATAGGAGTCTGGCCCCCATCCCGTTTAGACAGATTTCCAGTAAACCTGACATGGGTTGGGCCAATCACACCCCACATAATATGGGGTGTTTAAACACGATTAATGTACAGGTGCTTCCCATGGGAAAGCCGTTTGGCATTTCAAAAACACCAAAGAAGGCTATGGCTGATTTTTTGCACGTTTCAATGACCATTGGTTGTAGGTCTGTCCTACTGTGTTCAGTGGCATAATGGGTGTACGCCCATTGATAAAGCACTTCGGAAATCCAAAATGAACTTCCAGACGGATACCCATTTGCTAATTGGTCTGGCAATGTCAGGCTTGCTCATCTGGCCATTGTGGTAGAAAATAATGAAGGTTTAAAAAGGATATTTGCCAAATGTTTGAAATAATAGTACCAGCAGGGGGGAAGAGGGGCAGGATTTAGACCCTGTTCTACTGTTATTCAACACCTCAGAGGGTCCGGAGTTGACCGCCAAACAAATAAGACTCAGATAAGACATCCCTCTGTAGTCAATGACATCATTCTATTTCTCAGTTCCCTTAGATAATAAGTATGAGTAAGCTTTACTTTAAGTATAAATTATATAAGAACATAATATAATTTATATTCAGAATGGAACCAAATGTAAAAATACTTGGCCTTCCTGTGTCAAAACAAATGCTTAAATTCCGATTAACCCCCGACGCCCCATGTAAATGAGCTCTTACAGAGACCCCATGGTTCCTCGTCTTGGGTCTTAGAATGTAACTAAAGCTATCACAGCTTTAGTTACCTCGGAGATCCCGAGCCGAAGAGCTCAGTTCTTTTGCAAACAAACTCAGGTGATGTTGTTAATCTTTGCGGTTAAAATAAAGCCTTGATCAATCAAATCTAGTCCTTCTCGACCTCTTATAATTTGTTACGATCTAATACTCTTTGAGTATTAGATCGTGGGTTTTATCCACGACACCATCTACAGCCATCTATTCAATGACTTCCCAAAAGACACCTGTCACATCAATGCTTCTTTAAGCATGGTACAAAGTACCATGTGTTTATTGTGTGTTTGGATCCGGAAAAGGTGTGAAGGAATGATCCAGGTTTGGAAAAAACAAGCATCTGGGTATCCTGTCCTGATAAACAAGCCGAGTTTCAGTAGACTTTGCCTCATGAGGATTGTTAACAATTATTTGTTCTTTTCAGCATGCATACAAAAAGAAGTTCTAATATCAGGGGCTAAGTGATGGCTGGAGATTAAAATGAAAAAAATCAAAAAGGTATGTATCATCACCTCCATTTAAATAAAAATAATAATACATTTAATTTAGAGGCGCCTTTCAAGACACCCAAGGTCACTGTGTCTGTTATTTCCACAAGTCTAATCTTTGCAACCAAGAACAAAAATCGTGCACATTGAAGCACAAAATAATATCACACTGTGTCCTTATGTCCTTACCTTGCGTTTTGAAACCGAAAGGCGGCAAGTAATTGCTGACTTTTGATAGCCGTTTAAAATTTCGGTCAAGAAACATCGGAGCTGGTTTCATGAACCTGTTTAGAAAAGAGGCAGAAAGAAAAGGGAGAGATGGTTTGCATTTTTAGGAGAAACGTTCAAACATTACAGAAGAAATGCTGTAAAGTTCCTCATTCAGACAATTGCTTGTTAACCTATGAGGATGATATGGATCATTAAAGCACCAAAATATTGCCACAATTAACACAGAGAAGACATCTTTGAATTATAAAAAAAAAATTGAGTTAGTCATATTGCAGTCTTAACCTCACTGCCTTAAAAATCCTCTGGACAACATCGCAAACCAAACAGCCATGCATTCCCCACATGTCCTACTTTTTCCCACCCCCCAGAGAAATGTACCTCTGGGCCACCCCCCCCCCCCCCACCCCCACCACCCTGGTTCTGCGAGTCTCATCTCTTTGAGATTTAGATCCTGAATCTAAATCAGTTGAATTTTTGATGAAAGCCTTTTACAAATTTGAATTAATATTTGCCTGTTTTGAATGGAGAATTGCTTCGGTTTTGAAATCAAGATACCGACAGATTCCCACCCTAGTCCTCGATCGCCCTCGTCCTGCTCCTCGCAGGAAACAAATGTGGACTCAGAGTAATCAGAGGTAAGAGAGACGGGGAAAGAGACAGAATGAATCAGAGGTAAGAGAGACGGGGAAAGAGACAGAATGAATCAGAGGTAAGAGAGACGGGGACAGAGACAGAATGAATCAGAGGTAAGAGAGATGGGGACAGAGACAGAATGAATCAGAGGTAAGAGAGACGGGGACAGAGACAGAATGAATCAGAGGTAAGAGAGACGGGGGAAAAGGAAGATAAAGAGAATGCAAACAAGAAGCAGCCAGAAGGGGGGAGTCTACTTCCGTTTTCATAATTACGACTGGGTTTGACACACACACACACACACACACACACACACACACACACACACACACACACACACACACACACACACACACACACACACACACACACACACACACACACACACACACACACACACACACACACACACACACACACACCCTTAATAGGCAAATGAAGTCACTTAGAAACCACTAAGGAAAACAGAAGAAATATGGGCCTGTGGTGTTGGCCAACCACATGAGAATCCTTATCTCACTCCAGGAAGAAAGAAGTCATCCTGCCACGGCAGAGAAGAGCTAATAAATAAGGACTTTTGGCTATGTTGACAAACCAGACTTGTGAAGTCTCTCTGGCTGCACTCTTAATAGACGCAGCTCTCCACCTTCTCCCACTCAAAGTATGCATGTTATACGTGTGTACATGTGTGCCCGTGTCCTTTAGTTGATGAACATGAAGCACACCCCCTTCATGCACGCAACATGGGAAAACTTGGGGATTCATGCACGCAACATGGACGCAACATGGGAAAACTTGGGGATTTCTCAACCGGAACCCCGGTCTCAGATCATTTCAGGTCCGAGAGATTAATGCTGAAAAGAATCTTTGAAATTGGACCAGTATAGGGCAGAACACTGCAACCGTGATCTGTGAAAACGGGTTTAACTCCTTTGGGGCAATAGCGCCCATCAATGTTGGTCCTCTAAAGTGCTAGTTTCTGCCCCTGACCGGCTCAGATTATATTCTAAAATTATGGAAAGAATCCCTAGAGGGAAATCAAACTTGTTTATTTAGCTTGATCACGATCTGTTATATTGTGTCCAACTATGTCTAACTCAAGGAGTCTCGTCTGAAATCTCTGAAAATTTCCCTTTTGTCATTACATCTCAACTCTCTTTCACCCAAAACACAAAGCTAAACCATCTGTTGTCCAACAGAAAACAAGCACTTTTAGAGGACTTCCATTGAAAGATTGCTATTGCCCAAAATTATAACATTCAGCCCCTTTTAAGCAGTTTATGAATGCAGCGTTCTCTCGCTCAACACAAGTCCAGTATTTGTGGTCGCCATTAGTCCCTTCGACCTAAAACATTGGGAATATAGAATACAGGTTGGAGAATACAAATTTTCCTTTAGCACTGGCACTGCACCAATCTGCTACTGCAAGAGATTTAAATCTGCAGTGTCTGTCAACCCCCCCCCCCCCCCCCCCCAATCACTTGCTCTTGAGTCAAACAACGCTACGCTTTTGAAAATAAACGCACTAGGAGGCAGTTTCAGAAGAACGAGATATGGCCTTTGGGTGCTCCGTGCCTGAGTGTGAGGGCTTTGTTACTAAACACCAACCGTTTGTGTTTACACCATCCCACATCAACTCGTCCGTCATGACTGTCTTGTTATTTTGCAACAATGAAGATGCGAGCGAGCGAGGCCCCCCCACCCTCACACACACACATAATAACTTACAGCTGCTACAGATGGACCCTACTAAGTCTTGAAAGAGAGTACAGGCAGAACATGTGCCCAATTCATAGTTCCACATTGTTTATGGTCTTAATTACGAGGCACAACAACATAGTGCAATGTAGTTTAATAATTGGGAATAGATACAAGGGACACAAAGATAAGAGCATTGTATACCATGACCAAACATGGCAGATGTACTTTTGAACGTCTCTTTCCTCCCTGGGTCACTAAATGGCTGCTAATGCCCTGATGGGGGCAACCGACGCATTATGTGCAGAACTAACCTCCTGACTAAAGTATGCCTGCTTACATACCCACGCACACACAGATAGCATGGATGTATTGAGCATCAGGAGGACAGACAGAGGGACTCGAGGTTTAAAGAGGAGAGTGGTAGAAAGGGCCACAGAGCTGAACAGGAGCTCCCCATAAGGATTCACAGCATTGTGTTGTGCATTTCCTTAAGCTTGGTCCATCCCTCACTCCAAGCCACTGTTTTTACAACCGCAGTGCTTCAGGTCACTGCCAACACTTGATTTAGGGCTCCAATACAACTAGAAATGGGATTGGGCCTAAGGCCCAATCCCATTTCTACCCCTTACCCCTTACCCCTTCAAAACAAGGGGGAGGGGTAAGGGGAAGGGGTAAGGGGTAGAAATGGGATTGGTCCTTAATTGTATTGTGTAGGGCAGGGCCCTTCAGAGAAGACAAATCTGAAGGAAGGAGGAGATGATTAGGGTGGAAGCGACATGCTGGAAGTTAAGGAGTCATCGGCTACACCTATTTATAACCGGAAGTGGACGTTACCAGATGTAACCGAACACCACAAAAAAGGGACTTGAAATCTATACATTTCATATTCTTTATTTGACTACATTTATTTGGACTTAATTTGCCTTTCCAGCTTAATTTAGCAAAGCTAGGGCTCATTATGGGGTTAATGGCTTATGAGGGCTGGTTCACAAACCAATTACAGTGTCATTTCTAAAATAACAACTCACCCTTGTCAAGCTGCCAGCCAGGCAAGACAGATCAAGTATGCGCGAGGAAGAGGAAAACATTAAAAAGAAAGAGCAATCAAGCATTAACTGGCATTCAAACTATTTGAATGCCAGTAACAAAATACTAAATTATAAAAAAGGGAAAAACTAATTAAAAAAAATGTTTGGAAAAACTGACACAACATCTAAAAACGTGTGCACGTGGTGCTTTATCGCATAACCCTCAGGCGGGTATAACCGTATAACCTCATCTCCCCTGCTATAAAGGGTCTCCTTCTCAGCCCCTCACAGCCTGTTGACCGGTGGGGCTCTGGCTCTGAAGGTGGTAGTAATCAGCCCGCTGCTGGCAGGGGGGCCTGGCACGTCGGACCCACCTTTGATCAGACACGTGCGGCTGATTAGAGGAAGTTGTTAGGGGAGGACGGGAGGGAGCGCGCGGGGGGGGGGGGGGGGGGGAAGCCGCCGCACCTCCCCGCCGCTCACCCATGCACCGCAGGTCTGCTAATGTGCAAAGTTGGTCCGCGGCCAAGTCGTGGTGAATGGCCAGCGATCAAACCAGAGTAGGAAACACGACGCGTCTAAAGCCTTTTCCCGCAGACATCCATTACAATACAGTTGATTTATTTCATGTTTCAAGCCAATTATTTATCTGCATAAATTCATTGGTTTTGAGAACCACAATGGCTAATGACACTGGGGGGGGGGATTTCTTTATTAAATGGGTCAGGTTTAGCACTGAAATGTCACTCGCAATTATAAGTTATGTGGAAAATTGCCTCTCTATTAGCTTCATGCTAGAGGAATGCTAAAGAGACAAAGTGCTATACATTGAGCTCCAGATAAGTGGCGAGATGAAAGGACCCAGTGGTGACGTCACAGAGGGCCTACTGAGCGGCCCCATGGAACCGTCTGGGGGCAACGGAACAGGAAGTTGGTGATGAGTCACGGGCATTCTGGACAGGAAGTTGGTCCTTGCTTTGGTAATAAAAGGAGGGCCTGCGGGCCACGAGGACATGAGTAGGAAGGGACAGGGGACGGGGGGGGGACGGGGGGCCCAAGGGACAGACAGGCTTTTGTGAGGCATGGGGCTTACAAGGACCGACTCTCGTGGTCGCAGAAGAGGAGTGAGATGAATGAGAGGAAGGAAAAACAAGAAGAGGGTTTTGTGGGAGAGCGTGGGGTGTAAGGGCCCCTAGGGGCCAACCTCAGCCAGAGTGGTGACATCATGTGACTGGTTATACTAGTTTGACAGCCTCCGTCTTACATCCTCGTGACACCAAACGACACTGATTTGTTGGCTTCTGTAATCCTGTGGTGTGGATTTAAAATGCCCTTGCTTTGTTCCCTCCTCGATTACAAAAAAGAAGGGCGCATGAGGACGTTATTAATATTCAGACCAACCCAATCTAGAGATCTGACCA
Organism: Gadus morhua; assembly: GCF_902167405.1. NCBI lineage: Eukaryota > Metazoa > Chordata > Actinopteri > Gadiformes > Gadidae > Gadus > Gadus morhua. Next base: position 21,256,057 of record NC_044055.1, on the reverse strand, counting down.
CAGACCCGGGGGCAAACCAAGATAAGGAAGTGAGGAAGAAGAGAGGTGCTGTTGTTCTCACGTGGGGTAGATGGTGGTCATCTTGGCCGCCGCGTAGCCCTGCTTGCACGCTCCCTCGCTGAGGTTGCCATATTTGTAGGCCAGCTCTAGGGGCCTGGGGATGAGCGAAGAGAACAACAGAACGATAGAGAGAATAATTAGCAACCGGCAGGCGCTGCTGATCATTCACAAGCACATACATAACATTTACGAAAGATACAGAGAGCGGGCCTGTGAAAGGCCGCTATCAGATCCCAAATACCGCACAGCATGAGGGAGAGAAAGTTGGTCTCTGGTTGAAATAATTACAACAGCTGTCTTGGCTAAAGCCTCTAAATTGCATGCTCATTAATAATCAGCTTTATGCCATGATTCCAGTTCAAATAAACAGTGGAGGCCCGCTGTGCTGGGAGCCACTGGGTGGCCCACCGTGCAGTGAGAATAGGAGAGAGAGAGTGAGAGAGACCTCTGCTGCCAAGTTTGAGATGAATTCCATGTCTTCCAAACAGACCACTGATAGTGGCCAATCAACCTTAAGGAAATAGTTTTTTTTGCTCAGGTTGGGGTTTGTTAGAATAATGCTGAACCGTGCTGGCATCAACAACTTGTGGAGTTACTGTGACATGGGTCACTCTGAAAGAGATATGAGAATGAGGGCATTCTGTCCCATGCAAGAACCCCCCCCCCCGACCCTCTCCCTGAAGTGTGTGTTGACATCATGCTTAAAGTGCGAAGGCCAAGTGCGGAGAGGCATGCCCTGCCAGACCCAGGGCGGCGATGACAATGAATAACAACCATGACCCGCTACAAGTATGATGGCTGTGGCAGTTTATGACAACAGTGTCCAACCAATTGTCCAGAAATGTGCACCCATCATGAGACACAGTGGACACTAACTGCTTCATTAATAACGGAAGAGTAAAAAAAAAGTATTTTTTTTAATACACTAATGAAATAAACCAAACTATAAATCAATAGGCAAGAGCATCTTGAGAGTGTCTACCTTGGATACATTAAATCGGCAAGGTTTGGTAAGGACTAAATAATTATTAGACTAAGTGAGATGGATATTTAAAAGGTTTACATTTCCATAATGTTCCCCAACTGGTCAAATAACATCTGTATGGAACATATATTCAAAGGAATAGAAAATGGGGGCTTTAAAAATATACATCTGCCAAATTTTTAATAAACAAGGCAGGGCGTCAGTTTGTGTAAAATTAGCAGGAAAGGGCCCAAAGAATATTGGGAGGCTTGCATCAAAGCCCACAGAGTAACGTTCTACGGCGTGTCAACGACCCCTGATTTAACTCCTCTGCTTCTAGCAGAGGAGTGCAGAAAGGCCTGGCAGAGCAACAGAGGGGGTTGGATGATGGACCGAAGGACACCAGCTTAGACTTGAAAGTCGGGAGATGTACTTACAACTTGGTGTCCAGCTTCAGCAGAAAGCCCTGCTTGTCATACACTGGAGGAGAAGAAGAAAAAGACAAAGAGGCAAAAGAGAAGAGGAAAGAGAGGAGAAACAACAGTTATCAAAAAAGGGAACCTTACACAACTGGCAACGTTAAGTCATTGACGGAAGTCATGACGAAAATGATGAATTCAACTATCAGCTTTTGTAGCCGTAGTTGTATGTCTCATCAAATGAATAGCCTGGGCATTGTTTAAAAAATAAAAAGAGGAAAAAAACACAAAAGCATTGAATCTGAAACAAAGTAAAGGACACCAACAGTAAGTAAAAGAAAAGCATTAGAGTTAAAGAGCATTTGTGTTCAGAGATGCACGGTTAGGTAGAAGCCAGCCAAAAAAATCTGTCGGTTAAAAATTAAGTCAGGGAAACGCTGATTATGGTTCACCTATGAACGCCTGGAGTCGTCGTCCATAGGTGCCTCATGAAAAGGTCATTAGGAGGCAGATAAAAGAAAGCAGATAAAACCCACCTGTTCTCTTTTTACATGAATGTAAACAAAGATTGAAGGATTAAATAAAGACGTCTGATTGATGTGCGATCCAATAGTGAACTGTTGTGTAGCACACAGTAATGACAATTGTATACGACAACTGTATGAAGCAATAACGACACACAAAGTAATGGCATTGCCCCCTCATTCTGTAGGAACCCTTAACACCAGTAAGAACTGAAAGGAAGCCCCAGAGGGGGGTTGGCAGGGGGAAGGAGGACCACAAGTCTTCCTCCGTTGCTTGGTCTTGCTGTCCTCAGAGGCAGACCTTACGGGGGTCAGAGAAAGAAACAGAGGCAGCAGAAGATGGAGGAGGAGGAGCCCAAGGAGGGAGGAGACTCCAAGCGCGGCCCGAAAGGACAAGGACAGGGTGGGGTGGGCTGTGGTAGTGATGACAAGAGGATGGACATGGATGCACGTTTCCCATAGTAAAAGTGTGAGGTTTGCCGAGAGGAGGTGAGCAGCAGCAAGAGACCGGGCCGAGGAGAAGGAAGCGCTCTGGCCAGTAGCACAAGGCTAAACGCTGGCCTCTGGTACCATGGAAACCGCAGAAACTCCTGCAGACTGCTTGTTCAAAAGGTAATACTAAAATAATAAAACTGTGCCATCAGTTCTTATCAGTGCCAGAAGAGGGCGCTGTTGCATTACATCAGACAAATCTCGCGGATGGCTGGCTGCTTCTAAGCATATGCCGAAAACAAGATGAAAAATAAGGAATTTCCTTGACAAAATTAAAGTTAAATTCTACAGCGATAATAAAGCCCACATCAATGATTTAAATGAGTGCTAAATCATTTAAAAATATACATATTTAAAAATAAGATATTGGGTAATAACGATTAGCCAGAATTAGTGGCACAATGCTCCAAGCCAGTTATGGCAAACATGTAATTTGTGACTAAGGCTATAACTAAGAGTCCCATTTGGTTGGGACAGGACAACAACGCCTTAAGGTAGTGCCACGTGGCCATGCTCAAAAAGAAGAAAATCTCACACCAGTGTATTCAAGAAAAAAAAAAAAAAAAAAAAAAAAAAAAGTCTGAAAAGAAGTCTAGCAGCAGGGCTTGGAGGAAGTTCTGCGGTTTGGTGCCAGAAAGAGGTGGAGGGAGTACATGAAGGGGAACAGGTGGAGAACAGGTGGGGGTGGAGGGTATACCTGAGCCTACTATTCGTCCCACGGTGAGAGTAATCTCCGTTTCAGACTCTGAAACACAAGAGGTTTGGTTAGCATCAGTGGGGGGGGGGGGGATGTCAACCAGCTTTGACGGAGAGGGGCTCAGAGAGATGCTGCCAAACCCAAATTGTCAATGTCTAATGGCACAAGAGAAGGAAGTGGGGAGGGAGCGGAACAGAGAAAGAGGGGGAGAGAGAGAAGGGCGGTTAGTAGCTTTAGCCGTAAGCTTATCATCAAAATCAAGTCAACACTGATCACCATTCAGATATGAAAACCGTCACCCAATTAGGTTCAATAAGGTAAAGGAATAAAAGTACCAGGAAATACCATATTGAAAAGACACCAACTGGATTATAGTGATTAATAACAACCAATCCTTGGAGGATTTTTTGTCATTAGTAGAGATAGACTTTCAACAGAGCACCAAAACCACCCCGGTTATACCGTGTACACTTTGAAGTAGGGGTCGACCGATTATAAGCCTGGCCAATTATCGAATCCGATATTCAGCTTTATCGAGATGATCAGTGTGTTCATTTTTTTGTAACCTGATTGCAGATAAAATGTATTTATTTGAAAACATTCTACTTTGGCTATCATGCAGTCATGTATCATGGCCAGTGTCTGTAGTCACCACTAAGTGGTCTCAAGCAATGTCCCGCCAACAGCACAATCTCATCGGTTACCAGTCAAAGTGAAAGCCTTTTCACACTGAAGGCTCACCTGAAATCCTCTGTGTGCCACAGACAGGCACGCACAGGGGAACGCAGGTTAGAGTTCAGATATGGAAGCAAATCCCTGGCACAATGTTTTGAATCTTAAAATCCATTGAACTTTGTATATGGATTTTTGCCAGATTATCCTGTGGTGTGGGGTATGTTAGGAATGCTTTTAAAGGATTGGTGCCCCAACGATTAAAAATTGGAAAAAAGTACATGTTCAATATTTACGATTAGATATGCTGTAGTATAAGGGGAACCCCGAAAACGGTCAAGGACGCAGGCAATCGATTGTCACAACGGAAAGACGATAGCCAATTCGGAGCCACGCTGACAAAACCTAATACCAACAATATGATTACAGAAGCCTTGGTGGCAGAAAAAAAAGGTGGGGCGGTCTTCCGAAATGGAGGAAGTTCCGACTGCAGAAGCTAGCATAACTAGTTTCTCCTGACCGTCGTCTCCATGTTTGTTTATACTAAAGTCAATCTTTCGATTGGCCTGATTGCCGGTTATAAACATTTTGTCTGGGTTGTTGTGGAATTGTATCGGTTAGTGTGTGGTGTGCTGGGTTGGCAAAACTGTTACCTAGCACACACATTAAACCACCAACACATTTAATTGTGTCTTATCCATCGTAAGGTTTGTGGTCTCACGCTTTCTAAATTCTATAAATTGGCCTGTGTGTACCCAGTTTAAGGCCGCAGATATTGTCCAAGTTGAAATAAACATCATCCCCCTGAAGACAAGCATAACCAGTTTTCCCAGTTACACTGAAAGTGCCCGAATAATGCACTTTGTTGCACACTTTCCCCACTTTGGGCTAGGCACACGCACACACACACACATTGAAGTAGCCAGGATCATATTTTTTATGATAATATTATTATCTTAATGTATTTTAATCAAGCATAGGCATCTCAAAGTTTTGCGTTGGAGTTTTTGTTTTTCTAAATTTTGACACCAAAATGTACATTATTACGGCAAGTGTATATCGTCGCAAATATCGGTTATCAGTCCCATTGATTACCAATAATCAGTTTAGGCCCTGAAATAAACGAATAGGTCGACCCCTACTGTAAAGACAAACACTTCCTCCATGAGCCCAGCATGCGGATGGCTCCTCTACCTGTGACATGACTATCTGTCGCCAGTTTCACTTTAGGCCCTTTAGTTGAGGCCATGAGTGTAGACTCTTCATCACTCTCTGAAAACACAAAGGGGTGATTGAAACAATCAGCCGTTGCAGACCCCCCAATGTATTGCACTTCAGTGGAGACAGTCATATATCAAACATTTATGAGAACAAAAAAGTATTACATAAGTACTTTTCCCAAGAGAGTTGCTTGGAAATATGATCAGATTAATACTGGATATCGATAGATATAGAAAGGTTAAAAATGTCCATGTCTAGAGAATGCAATGATAGCTGCCGCATCTGCAGTCAAACAGGGTTAGAATTGGATTTACCAACTGTTAATAATTGAACGCCTCTGGCAAATGGCGTGTGCACATATGCCCATCTCTCTGCGTTAATGAGAGATGTAGCTAAACCCAATAAGACTTTCGTTAAGGTCATAGAAACTGTCTTGCACCGCGATACATTCCAAGCCGATGTTTCTAATGCTCGTAGCCGCAGAGTAAGAGATCGTAGGTGTCTGCTTGCTCACGGCCATTTGGACTTCTGCCATGACATGGCTATTTATGAACCGGCAAGACTGTAATACCATTTTACAATAATACATTTGTTAATGCTGAAAGGCCCAGTCACTGCTGTGAGAAGGCCATCCAAGAAAGCGTGATCCATACAGCATCAACAATTATACCAACCAAAGACCCTGCCTGAAACATCCCTGTCCACACTCTCCCAGGAAGAAGAGCTCGAGTTATGCTAGAACCAGGGGCATATCCATCCTGTTGGAAAGCACTAACTGGCCATATGGTACCCAGCCAACCACAGCTTCAAATCTAGTTATTAATAAAAATAGTAACAGAGATCATTTATAATCTTAATGATGCACGCGGCCGCCGTCCAAGTGGAAACCATTTGGCCCTGGAATGGTGGGAGGCCCACCCAGCACAATCCTTTCAAGAGTGAGGAAGGAGATTATGCAGATATGATCCTCTCACTCAAATAGAATGGCTTAGTTTGCCACAGTTCAATGAAGGGGGAGGCGGTGTGGAAAAGCTTTTCTCTCCCTTAGCCAACATCAGTCCTTTAAAACATATCTGGCACTGCTGACACACACACACACACACACACACACACACACACACACACACACACACACACACACACACACACACACACACACACACACACACACACACACACACACACACACACACACACACACACACACACACACACGGTTTAAATAATAAAACATTACTTAGCCAGTAGATCTTTCCACTCTTCCAAGTATAAAGACAACGACAAGATATGTTGTTGGATAGGACATAATTATTCACACTGTAACTCACAGTCAAAGCTTATCTTGGACTCAGACTGGACTGTTAACTAAATTGGCATTAAAGAAAACTAGTGGAGGACCAAACTATTTAGAGACAAAAAATGATTCACTCAACCACCTCGCTGCTTATTAGCGATCAGATTTTCATCACTGCAGGAGACAAGGTTTCTCCAACTTTAAGAAGAGCGTGTGCCTCAAGGCACAAAACTCAATGTTACAGTTTAAGTGAACAGACAAATTACTGGCTGGTATTTTAAATGACCTGCCACACATTATGAATAATGTATCAGGGTGGTTCCTCCCCTTTTTTGGGCCGCGGAAACGGTTTGTGTCATCAATGCTGTTCTATAGGCCTAGATATCATGGCCGGTGAAGTTCAGGAATCTACTTCTAAAAACACAGAAGAAGTCCCACTTTCAGCCACTGGTTTGTCAATAAAGTCTCCAATTATAAATACCGGTAAATGAGGTCCAAGGCCTCTGAGGTTCAAACATCTCTTGTCAGTGCCCATCAACATTCCCAAACTAATGTTCCTGGAAAAACGGACAGAGGGCTCGGGATGAGGGATAGCCAATGGATGAAAACTCTCTCTCATTAGTATTACCAGCCAATGCATTTTATATGGTGGCCAAGTGAAAACTTGGAGCCCCCTCTGCTGGCTTCATTATGAGGTGTAATGGGCAGCTTGAGCTCGATCCAGTTAGATAGAACCAGATCAGTTAGATCCAGATCTCAACAGCAAACAAAAAGTAATACACACACAGTGATGATGTCGGGGTACATACTACATACTAGTATCATGGCATCTCCTTCAAAAGAGTGAATGCTTGTAAGGGAGATCATACTTCTATTGACAAACCAAAAACTCGCAATCCATTAAAAAAATCAATCCTTGTTACCTATCTATTTTGGTTGTAAAAGCTACAAAAATACTGACATTTTCAAAATCAGAATGAATGAGGATAGAACTGCGTTAAGAAATCGGCTTTTCAGATTTTGGAATTACTATTAATTAATTTGTTGGGAATTGACAATGTGTCATTTCCCGCTCTACAGAGAGCAATGCATGTCATATAATGAGAATAATCTTCAGTGAAATAATTCAACTTTTAACATGGAATCCAAATAGTAGCTCTATTTGGTCTACCGTCATAAAAAAACTGAGCTATCTTATCACCATGTTGATACAAGAGCTAAGGCTGTTGAATGAAGGTCAATAAATACCTATCTCGCAGTAGACTAACATGAGTGGAACTACCAGAGAGGGGCTGGGAAAATAAATCTTCTCACCCAAAAACATTAAGACCTACAAAACAATTAAAAATGGTCCTTTGAAGAAAGGTTTTATTTTACTACAGAAAGGAAATAGAAACACAAAGAGGATCTGGGAGAAAATCAGAAACACAATACAACAGATAATATAGATATCAAACAGAAGAGGTGAATCAAGAGCAGACGTGCTTCGTCTCCACTTTCACAACAGGCCACATAGGGTGGGTGCTAGGCTAGCACACCGCTGACAACAGCACAAAGACGTAAAAAAAACCACAACTGTAACAGGTTTCTTGTTTTGTACTTGTTGACCAGTGTGTTTTTGATCTAACATTGTCGGATGAAATGAGTCCTGAACCCAACAATCCAACAATAAGAAAGGAGCAATTTGATTAAGTATCCCGATTATTAATAAAATGTTTGATAAATAGTCAAAAGGTACCATTTAAAAAAACATTTTTTAAAGAGAAAAAGGCTATTCTAATAGGTTGCAGCCCCCAACCACCCTTCGACGCCAGTAAAAGAAATGCACAAAACAAAACAGTAGCAGCTGTGGCAGTGCAGGGCAACTTACGTGGCTTTTGGCCCCAAACATGCAGGTGTAGCTTCCCAGAGGAGTAGTAGATGAAGCCAAGGACCAGCATGGGGCACAGAAAGAACAGCAGCTTGTGTGATGGCTTCATGGTGTTTTCAGTTATTCACATGGCACCAGCCGAACCCGTCACCTGTGAAGACCAGATTATAAGGAATCGGATGATGATGATTGTGGTCAGGGTTTCCTGCAGAATATGTGTTAGTTAAGGTGGTGGGGTTTGCCGTCAGGCCGCTAAAAAATTGTCAAAATAACAGTCAAAGAATTTGTGCAATTTGAACTTTACAAACATTTAAAAGAAAAGTTCTAAACAACATTCAAAATAACAACTGAATCAAGAACAGTTAGAGAATTTATGCAATTTTAACTTTTAAATTATTCAAAGCCAATGTTTTCTTTTTGTTTTTATGACGACGAAGTTAAGGCTGCAGGCGTGTGTTGTACGGGGGGCCGCCTAAGCTGTAAAGTGCTGTGGAAACCCTGGTGGTGGACGACACCAAACACATCAAACACTACAGGGACCGGCCTTTTAGATCAGTGACTGCAAAACCATTCATTCTGAAAAGTATACTTATGCGTGTTGAAAGAGATTTTCGATTCATGACAATTATATTTTTTAACTCCATAAAAAGGAACATGTAGCTCTAAACTACTTGTTAGGGTGATGCAGTTCTGAATTTGAATCTTGGCATCTTTGGAAAATGTAGATAGCTGCAAGTCAATTTGGATTAATACAAGAGAGATGCAAAACAATCTGAACCCAGTACAATTAAAATTACAATTAGGGCATTTTGCAGACGCTTTTATCTAAAGCGACTTAAATCGGTTAATACATACATTGACAAACCCGAGGCAGAGTCAATCATGCAAGGCGACAGCCAGCTCGTCAGGAGCAGTCACGGGTACGTGTCTTGCTCAGGGTTAGAAGACAACTGCTCTACCTCCTGAGCTAAGCCGACCTGACCTAGGCTAGTACCACACATCCCTTGAGGCACCTCAAATGAACATTGAGCTAATGAATGGCTAGCCAATGGTACACTCAGGAAGTCAACCATTACTGCTGGACATTGAACACTAACTAGAAACCATCATCACTCTGAAGTGCTGTAGCATTTAATTTAAGAAAGCGCACAGACTAAAGACAATATTAACACTAATGGGTGGCCAGTGTTCCATAGTTGTAGTTAGACTTAAATCCCTTGTTCTGAACTGTAACTTTGTCAAATCGACATAAGAATATGTGAATGTAGAGATAGGAAACCAACTTAATTACTAACTTATGAATTATGACACTCCAAATAGACTCAATATGGGACATAGACGGTCTAATTAAAGCATATTGTCATTAAAAACAGGCTACGATTTCTGCTATCGTTGCCACTATTTCACTGCATCTTGATAACCACACACAGGAAAAACCCAAAAGGTACCAAATGTCAGGCAGGGCTTGTTGGAACAGAGCATGTCATAAAGAATTTGTGTAAATGTAAAACACATTCTGAGAACAGCTCGGAGCAAGAGCAAATTAGGGTCTATAAAAATAAAGGAATGGATGGATTGGATCACTATTAATCCAGGTGTAACGTTTAGAATTAAATACATACATTTCAAAACATGTAGGCTTCATAGCCCATGAAAAATGAAACATTATTGGATATTGGGACTTTATACCTGGAACTTTATTATTATTATTATTATTGATAACTGCTCAACACAATAAGAAAATATAGTGGGCAAACCACCTCAGCCTCTGTGTAAATGTATACAACTATATGCTGCTTTCTTAGGTTGCATCTTGAAGGGGTCAAGGATGAGACAGGACAAAAGTGTAGCCGAATCATGACGTCAACATCAAGGACTTTAGCATCTCAATACATGTCACCATGAGAAAGGTAGCGTACAGCTAATAATGATGAACAGTAGACTGAGGCTGGACGAGGACCACACTAAACAATGTGTCCACCACCAGGTATATGCTCATTCGAACCAGAGGATTGCCAAAACCCAAAACCAACATCTCATTAATCTGGGAAAATTCTTAATATGACATGAGTTTGACTCGTTTTTCGTTTGTTCAGTTTAATAACGGACCAAAGATGAAGGGCTAATTTAGCAGCTAACAGAGGAAATAACGGAAATCGGCTGTCCCATAATTCAATGCTAGACTCGAGTACGACTGCTACCCAGTCGTACCTGGTAGTTTAGTGGTTTATCCGCGCTATTATACGGTCTGAGTTAAGTGGAAAACAAATGTATGTAGGAAACAGACAAGCAGAGCATATTAGAACAACACTAGTGTATAAAAAACCCTATGGCGACTTTCGCCGAGCTAGCGGTAGCGTGTTAGTAGGCCAGGTCTAGGTCTCCTCGGCAGGCCTGCGTCGAGCTACAGTCAATGGAAATGTGGCCAGAGGTGGTGGTCCAGTAGCGTTATATGATTGACCAAACGTTTCACACGCAGATATAGCCATACATTACATTGCACAGAAAAAAATAACCGCATCATCTTTTCGGTCGTCGTTCAAAACGCTAGGCTGCATTCCCGTTCACATGAAAAACCCGACTGTTGGTTAACCATCGTTGTCGACTGCTAAAGAAACAATGTCGCAATAATTTGCTATATAATTCACATAGGTCGGATGGTGACGTTACCTTTTCCCGTTCCGTATCTCAAATCCGTTTGGGAGGAAAACAAACCGACTTAACGTGAATAACAGGAGGGTCGACCGTACGACCGTGTCTTCCCTCCCTTCCCCACCACCATCATGTAGAGATCCACGACAGAGCACCGGCGGTGTGTTCGCTCAAGACGTCCAGCCACCGTGGCCGCTCGTCTCCCACTCCACCCTCAAGACGCGTTTACCAAACCGCTTCCCCCCACCACATCACCATCCAAAGGAAATACTGCGATAATGTTTTGCAGCAGGTTTCTTCCGTTTCAGTAACAGTTTGCTTCCTCGGCGTCACATGTCACTGCTGTTCATTTAAGATGCAGGTCCGTTTATATGCACAGGAATGAACGTAGGCTACTTTTACATTTTGTGCCTTCCCGTGGTGGTTCGCTCAACTCGTCACGGGTGACCGTGTAGCCTCTCTCGCTGGAATCTCCCCTATTGTTTCTTATTTGGCAGAGAATGTCGCTTTTTGGGGTAGGCCTACTTTTTTTAGGTACTTTTTGAGATGGGCAAAAGTAATTGGCAGCTGTAGAAGACGGTTTCAAAGACTGGAAGTGTAACTTCGCTTTAAAAGACTAAATTGCTTTAAAAGCCTGATATACTTGAAATATCAAAAATGTAAAACATTTAAGATATTTGTGAATAGTGACTCATAATGAAATATGATATATAGCCTATTGTACAAAAAAAGATCTGACAAATTATACATTTATATTATATATTAAGCGTATTATGTGTATAGTTGCATTATATAGCACTCATGTAATCAATTTACCCATCCATCTCCAACAGTGGCCGAGTTCTAACGGCAGTCAAGAAGACGCCTTAAAAAAGGTAACCGTGTTAACAGTATCTCCACAACACTGGCCCCATGCTCTGGGCCAGGTTTTTGTGCGTCTTTCTGACTGATGACACCAGCTTATGTTACAACAGCAGCTCAATGGCACCTGTACTTCTCACATGCTCAGATTGCCTGGTTGATTCGATTTCCTAGCCTGAATCGTATCCTATGCATTCCCACCTCGTTAATATTATACATAAGCAGTTTGGCCGAGAGCCAAAGCTGGAGGGCATTAGGGTGCGCGGTTAAGGCAGGGGAAGGGAAGGGGGCGAGTATGTTCCATTTGACACTGGCGACTCTGGTTACATAGCATACAGATTCATCAATATTGATTCAGGCCGGGAATACAATAGGCTCTTCCACTGTTGTCCACTGTGTAAGAATTAAGAAGATAAATGCACATTACACACACACAAACACCGAAACAAAATTTTCTGCGCAGTTCACCTGAAACTATTTCTTTAGTCAGATAACTGAGCAATAGCCTAAATAGTTTGGAAATGTTTTAAACTATTTTGGTCTCTCACATGGGTTCCAAACACTATTTCCTTTGTTATGGTCAAGGGCTTCCCTCCGAGGGAAGTGCTGACCCACATGAGGCTAAGACGCACATTATTGCAAATTACATACACTCTGCATCCCAATATAAATGTAATGCAAAGCGATGCTACAACTGACTTATTGGATTGGAAAGGTACACAGGCGTTTTCACTGTTAACACTGGTTAACCTCCGAGTCCCGACTTCTGCCACTGCCAAACTACCAGCCGCCCCTAACTGAAAGCAGTGTTTCCCCCAGCACTGTATGGTTAAGGTGGCCGCCTTAACAACAATAGGGCCCCTCCTTGACTACTAATGTAAGAAAATGTAAAAAAATCTCGTAGGGAAAGACAACATATTTCCATCAGGTGCAAAAAATAAAGATAAATAATGCATTGGTAATACTGTTAACAACAATAGTCGTGCCATAAAGCTTTTTGAATGGAATTGAAACTGCGGCATCAGGCGGTTCTACTGTATATATTATTGCGCACTGAAACCCTCACTGAGGACGGCAGGGCCAAGAGACAAACCCTTTTGGGGTTTGTTAACTTGGATAAACCCACTGCTGATCCACTATTTTGGCCCCTTCAGGTCATTTTCAAAGGCTTAAACTTTCTTTCATGGAAGTTAGGAACTTTTTTAAAATCCAAATGGGATGCATTTGATTGACGCACCCACAAATACACAGGGTGGTCACAGTATGACGTGCACTGTGTCAGGACGCTTGGGGAAGATTTTCGCTCAGGTGTTACCTATGGCTATAAATGTCTCCCTTCTCAACTGCTGTGTGGCTGTGGTGTGTGTGTCTGTGTGTTTTTACACTCCCAGATAAGACGTTCTGTCTATAAACTCTAGAAGTTGCGATATAAGAAGTGAACAGACAATTTCTCACCTCGACAAGCAACGGAAGGTCATTCGTTTTGTCACATAAAAACCTTTAAATTCAAACATTGCGCCGACCGGCATATAAACACACATGTCACGTGATCTTAAAGAGACAGCGTCCCTAGAACACAACGAATACATGTCAATAACACAGTATGGTGAATTATGTCTATAGAGTCCACCACAAGTCTACACTTTGTTGCTCAAATGTAATATTACTCCCCTCCTTGAGCCTCCCTAAATGTCTTTACACTTTGTTGCTCTTTGTTTTCTCTGTATGCGTGTGATTGTAGGCTACTGCTGCCTGTCTTGGCCAGGACACTTGAAGAGATGTTTAATTTCAATGATGATTATTATTTTCAACTAACCAATAGTAGTTGCCATGCATTTTAAAATGTCAATGTACTTTTGAGCCCTGAATAACAGTAAAATCTATTTAATGATTTGCATGCAGAGTATACAACACTTACCATTGAACAATTACTCCTGTTACCCATACATTTACAAATTTCAATGTAATCAAATGCTCACACACTAGCTGCTTTCAGACACACGTGTAAGTCCTGATATTGTCCTGATGGGCCGTATGTGTGAACAACATATCCTGACATTTGTACTGTGAAAATCTCCTGAATAATACTACCCCTAAGCTAGTATTTTCTCCATAAATGTAAAAGGCTTATATGTGTATGAGGAGTAGAAAGTCTGTATTTCTCACACCACTTCAATGAGCTGGTTGATGACGCTTCTGCATGTCATTGAGTAGCCCCCTAAATGATAATCAGCCTGTTGCCTTTTGTTTGCTGAATGGTTAAAAAATATTTAAATGTTGGCACTGCTTTTAAGAGTAATTTGTGGTGAACGCTAAAAGGTCTTATATAATCCTAAAAGTACACTTCATGCAATAAATAACAATAAATGAGTTCACAGCTGTACGTGTACCGAAAATGTCAGCTGAAAGTTATAGGCTCCCGTCGTTCCACTCCCTGTTTTCTCAGTTAAAAACAGAAATCAACTACATTAGTCCAAGTGTTAGTTATATGCGAAATGAAGCAAAATAATACGCTCTCTTTCTCCAGTAACGCAGTCGTTCTTGACGCATTTCTTCTTCGTCGTTTATTCTGTTTGTCCCTAACTCATGCTCCATTCTTTCATCGATCGATGCTTCGGATTTTGTTGATGCAACGGAATATACGATGAATGCATCATTTTAGCGACATTTAAGATGATCGCGATTAGTTCGGCCCATTCTGCCTCCATTTTGTCAATGGTCAAATCAAAATATCTCGCCCCTTGCCAGCACACCCCCCTAAGCCCCCCGTTGATTCTACTGATGTCTAAACGACATCGATGTCCGCACATAAAGCATGAAGTGTGAATCACCCTCAGGGTAGTATCTCCTGATGATACAAATGCGGCAAAATGTGTGAAACTGGCTTATAAGTATAAAATGATTGTGCTTGCTTCATAACGTAAGGAGGTAATTATTATGCTTGCTTCATTACGTAATAGCTGAACCAAAATGTTATGCGTTTCATTATTGGCAAAATGTTATTATATTACTCACTCAGAAATGTGTCACATTATCTACTGGGGATTCCACATTATTGCTATAGGTTTAATTACAACTAGAGGTTGAGTGAGCGCAACGAGTGCACGGAAACTCTAGTAGTAGTAAAAAGGGATTAATACATCAGAAGGATGTATTAAGGATCAATCAAATATAATCGACTCGTTTGTTATCTTAAAAAAATCTGTTCAGCATCTGTATAGAATAAATAGAATTCCGTTTTTTTCAAGATCATATTTAAATTAATCTCACTGAGGACAGCCAATGTATGCACATGGATTTATTTTTTTCTTTGAAACCAAATGTCACTAGCGAACAGTAAGCAATGGATTAAAAAAGAAAAAATGTATGAGGAGGGTCGACATAAAAAATGTTTTTTACACCAATTTCATCATAAGTCATTGTATGTGTCTAACATCCATCATATTTATAACAAATATTACCTTGTGAAGTAGTCAGAGTCACTTCCCTTTCTCAGTCTTTTAAAATGTTAAGGACACTCTTCATGAAGTTCATAAAGAAAATAAATGAAGCCTGGACCATGAAGAGTAGCAGGGCACTGAACTGTGTGCAAGGCAAGGGTCAGCTGTCATGAGGGCTTTCTAATGTACCCGACACATTGCTTAATAATTAACAGGGCGCATTCCAAAAATAATGTTCCTATTATCTATATGTCGAAAAATAAACAACCTTTTTGTTTTTCTATAAATAAAAAAAACTGATTGAGATTACATGGAAAAAAAAAAATTAAGCTGATCAATACACAAATATTTGGTTAATTGAAACATCTTCCAGCGTTTTGTATATTTCTATTGAAGTACGTGCTTACTTAATGTTACGTTTTCTGGAAACTACATAACATTTAGTTTTTTATGACATGGTGTGATAATCTTTCACACTGATCAAATACTTGCATTCATGTTCTGCACCTTAGGCTAATGTGTTTTGAAAGTTTCAAACCAAAAACACCCCTTCCCTCCCTTCAGGCATCCTTCAAAAGCTACTCCCCAAAAACACATGACTAGCTCGCTAGCTTTAGCAATAGGATTGCTTAGCCTTCTGGAAGACCCCTGTCATGCACGATGAGTGGACTAGCAGAGTGTGCGCAGCCAATTATTAAATTCTGGCCAAACAAAATGTTTATTTTCTTTGTTTGAATATTTGTTTTATTTATTGTAGTCACGATGTTAAGAGAATTTCAACAAATAAGACAAAATTGCTTCTTAATAAAATGCCTACCCTCAGTTTAATTAATCCATTGAACAAAATTATGGTGGCATTGAAAAGATCCCAGCGAGAGAGAGGGATGTGGAAAGATCGCATGCTGGTGGTCCCAGATTTCTCAGACGATTATGAGCTTGATTCATCATGTGACCTGGGCCTTAGGGGAATCCATAGGCTTAGGGTGACCCTCCATGCGTGCTGCCCTCTCATGAGCAGCTAACAGACACAGAGAACAGTGAAAGATAGCAGGGGAGATGCAAATTACAACCAAAAGCAAGCATTATGCAAAAGAGAAGAACAGTCAAAGGCTGTTTGCTGAATGCTCTTCTAGAAACGTGAAACTATCATACAACTGTGTGACCAATGGAATGCCAAAGAGAGGCCTTTGGGAGATTGCAGTCTTAATATGGTGTGGTGTGCTAAGCCAATGTTTGGTGTATGAAAGGATAGTATGGTGAGTTAAGATATGGTTTCTTGGATCTGGTATGGTGCATTGCAGGAAGCACAGCAACAAACCATACGCTCAATTCACTACCTCTGACCCTTATTTATCTCAGACCGGTAATCTACGAATGGGACACAACATATCGACAAAAGTGCTCCGCACCTCAAACGCACACACACACACACACACACACACACACACACACACACACACACACACACACACACACACACACACACACACACACACACACACACACACACACACACACACACACACACACACACACACTGAGGCTCATTTAGTAGGGGCCTTATCGTGACAGGGTTGGAGCATAGCGGTAGCTGCCAGAAGACTGCTCAGCCTTCATCGGCACAGGCTTGAGTTAGGGAGAGAACCAGCGGCAAGACATGTAGCAGCATGCAGCTCTGGAACAGCAGCACCTCGGGATGTTGCTGTTTGGAGATTGAGTCTAATGTGAGGTTAATGTACCTGACTAAGGGGCTTGCAAAGACAGCACACAACTAAGATCATGCATTTGGATAAGGTTTGTCAATTTTGGGTTTACCTGAAGGGGCATTGTGTAATCTTTTAATAAACAGTTAGTCAAATAGTCTGAAGCCTTATCATTAGCTCAGTTAATTGACTGCGAAAACATATCAAGGAGTCCTTTTCTACGTGTCCGCTCTCTGGTCATGCATAATTCAGTGGAAACGTTAGCTCCAGTCCAGGGATCTTGTTGTAGTTCAATCAAGTTAAGGTCTTCATTGAATTACAGCCAGGCGAAGGCAAAGGCGAAGTCAGTCCACAGAGGAAGAGGGGAATCCAGTCGTACCGGTAGCCCTGCGTGGATTGGCTGGCCGCAAGGATCTCTGGTGATCTGAGGATCTCGGAGAGCCCTGGATGGGGGTACATAGGGCTCACCCAGGCACAGCATGGATGCATGCTGTTACTGGGTCCACCCTTGGACATACTTTTTACGTTTTCGTTCATCCCTTGTGCTGATATTTTCCATCCAAGCCCTTATTTTTTGTATGCATGACTGCTCACTGCTATCTAATTTCCTGTCAAAGTCTGCTAATCTTGCTATTGCACAATGTAATACGCCTAGTTAATAGTGTCAGGCTCACTAGCATATTTGCTTTATTTGTCACTCGACCGCACACACAAACACAAATGTAATACTGGCTTGTGCGCGGGTCAATCAATGGTGTTCTCACTGATCATTTCATGTGACATTGTGTTTGACTTCGCAATACTTTCTTTACAGTGATAACAGCGAAGCATTGAATGATATTTTCACGAGGAACTGAGCAACTGTCAGACGATAGAATATTATCCATGTTACTTGAGTGGCAGCTAGGAAGGTGAAAGAGAGATGATTAGGCTAGCATTTGAAAAGACAAGAAATACATACCAGTCATATCAGATGTAAAAAATGAGCTTGGCTCTCTTGGTGTTTCCGTTTTTTCAGAAATGTTACATTAGATGTTAATGATACTCACATTTTTCAATTTAACTGAAAATAGGCTTGGAAAAAACACATTTCTCTATACGGCTCTAATTCTACTTGAGATGAATCGAAGGTCCAACACTGCATAACTTGAGGAGGTTAATCCCATGTCCGTGCTGAAGAGATCAGTGTTTTCCATCGCTGTAACTCAACCCCTGTAACAAAGACATCTGTAAATTCATGGGTTCCATTGAAATCCAATGTAAAATGACCTTCACCTGACTGGTCCCTGAATTGCTATCACACGACAC
Organism: Gadus morhua; assembly: GCF_902167405.1. NCBI lineage: Eukaryota > Metazoa > Chordata > Actinopteri > Gadiformes > Gadidae > Gadus > Gadus morhua. The sequence continues at coordinate 21,237,880 of NC_044055.1, read as the reverse complement.
AGAAGAGCAAGACTCTAGACTAGAGGGAAACTTCTTTCTTTACTTTTGGATTAGATATCAAATAAAGGGGGGGAGGTACTCCTTCACAACAAAGTCTTCTATTGTGTTTCCTTGAAAGTTGCTTATTATTGTTGGGAAAATATTTCCGTAAACTGCATGCAAAATCAAAACGTGCATCACAAAGAACCATGAGTGTTTATGTCAAGTTTATGTGTGCGTTTGTGTGAGTGTGTGTGTTTGTGAGTGTGTGTGTGTGTGTGAGTGTGTGTGTGTGTGTGTGTGTGTCATAACACAACCCAAATACAAGATAAACATAGAGAACTTTAGGGAAGCACAGCTGCTGCACCACAGATACGAGCGAACAACAACAGGTTACGAGGAGGTGAGATGGTGTGGAGGGAGAGAGAGAGAGAGAGAGAGAGAGAGAGAGAGAGAGAAAGTGGGAGCAAGAGCTAGATGGAGATAAAGCAGAACTGAGCAACATTAACCACTTCCTCTTGTGTTTGTTTAGATTGCAGAACATTTTCCAATGCACGCACGCACACACACACACACACACACACACACACACACACACACACACACACACACACACACACCAAAATAACAGTAAAGACAGCATATCTACATACAGAAAGTTTTTGCTGTTATATCACAAATATATATATATAACAAAATGTGCTCGCCCATTTTGTTGTTGAACTGGACTTCCTGATTCCCAGCCCCTCCTCCCTCCTCCCTCCACAGGTGACAGCAGTACAACAGTACAAAGGCAAACAGGGCTGGATGGTCCAAGGCCAGTCTGTCAACAGATGTTGAAACGATCCACGGTGGACAGGGAAGACTGCTGGATCTTTACATGGGAGAAATAGGCCATTAGGGCTCACTAGTAAGGGCATTCGACCTAACCCTAACCAAGTAAAATGTTGCCTAAACCCAACCTGGTAGTTGAGCTGCCCTACCAAGTCGTTTTATGGCCCACCACCCTTTGAAAAAAATAAGTCCACTAAGTCTGAAATCTAATACAGGTCATGAACCCTGGTCCTAGGTGAATGTCCCGTGTTTGACCCGTTCATCCACCACCAACCCCTCCTGACATGTACTTTGTGGCACTTTCTACCATGTCACCTGACTTGAGTCGGCTTTCTGGCAGAAAGGACTTTCAGGTAGAGTGCTGCGTGGCGAGACGCAGCGCTCTGGCCAGAAGGTGGGATGTGCACACAACTACTCTTTTGAACATTGAGACTGGAAGAGAGCCATTTATCTGCCAGCTGTGTTATGTGTGAGACAGGTTGCTCCATGTCACTCCCTTGTATATGAGAGAGAGAAAAAGGACACTTGCAAAGATGTTATTTGGCCTTAGAGGACTACACATCCGGCCAGCACTCCAGCCCCGGGAACTGCCGCGCTACTATACTAATATATAGCATATATTATTATATAGTCAAGGATATCCGATAGATATAAGGGCTGTTATTCAATAGATCTATTTTGGTAACCTTGGTGTGGAGCAGCTTCTGTGGATATGCTGCTCACCCACCAGCGATGCTTCGGGCCACAGCAACATCACATTAAAATCATGAGCATTAGGAACCAATTAACTGTATGTGGAGGAGCTAGATCAGGAGCTCCTAAGGAGATCAGGAGCTGGATCAGGAGCTACTAAGGAGCTACATCAACAGCTACGAAGGAGTTAGATCAAGAGCTACGAAGGAGTTAGATCAGGAGCTACTAAGGAGATCAGGTGCTACTAAAGGAGATCAGGATCTACTTAGGAGCTAGATCATGAAAGCATTTTTGAAATGACTTAATGCAAAAGTTATGCAAGATAACCTAATCTTGGTCTGCAATGATGAATACCAATCTCAACAGCCAAAGGACGACTTGGTGCTATTCACATACCTTTCCTATAGTTTGTATTGTATGCAATACAACACTCTCGGGCCAGTAGTGGTTAACACCACTTTTCAAGGAATCGTGGAAATGGAATTGCTGATAAAAAAATAAAACAAAAATAAACCCTGATGTGCTGCTAGTGTTACTACATAACCCAACTGATCAATTACACAACTTAATAACACTATGCCGACAAATATAGAAGCAAATTACCGAAAGCAGACAAAGCATTTTTCCCCAGCTGACAAAACCGTCAACCACACCCATCTACTATACGAGATGTTGGTGCAATGCCAAGGGGCCAGGAGTCATGTTTGTACTCAATTCTCAATAGCACCCGGCATAGTTTCATCATGCAGGTCCCTAAGGCCATGAAGAGAAGATGGAATTTAAGTGAACAGTTCAGCAGAAAGGTAGGCATCAACATGATGTCCGAACTTGAACGCTGGAAGCATTCCACTCCTACCATTAGTACCAAGCTCTTATGTTGGCAGATGCATCTTAAATCGATTTACTCTCAGACACAAAGGCTCATCCGTTTTTGTCCAAACTTTACTCAAGTTGTTAAGTTTACAAAATGTGTACAGAATGGTACAGCAGAGTGAAACAAAGCACCAGCAGTTGTGGACAAATGATCAATTTCAAATGTGGGCCTCTCCGCATTATTCATTTTTTAATAACGCATTTAATAAACGAGTCGCAATTTAACTATTAATGAGGCTTAATCATCGGCCTTCAGGGACGCGTTATCCAGTAAAACAAAAACACTAAAAGCAATCTACTTATTCCATTATGAACCTGAAATTGATAAAAGACAATGGCCAAAAAAACATTGTTAGGTCAAAGGGATAAGGGTTACGGTAGAAGTGCTTTCCGTTGAACTAAGTGCTTGGATACCACCCAGTCCCCCCAAAACAGTATTAGAGCACATTTAAGTCCAGAGGAATTTTAAATACTGACCCAACCACAGAAAATAAATAAAGATCTGAGATTTCTAGCACTTAATGCCCAGCAAAGCTTTTGTAAAAAAATAAGAGTTCTCAAACTCAACCTAGCAATCATAAATAAGGTAAAACAGTCAAAATGTGAAACCATACATTCCATCGTTGATAAATATGAAATGGCCTGATAAGACTTTAGGCATGTCTCCTTAACCTAGTCTATATAGCTTGGTCATCACAGTTAAACCACACACAACAAAGTCTGCATATTGGTTGTAGTTCATTCATTAATTCCTATACTGTAAACCTGGGAGGTAAAAAGACTGCCTGACTGGTATAACTTATTCCTACAGGATTTTCCATTTTGTTTGGGGTCCCTCCGTTTAATATTTCCACAGATCTAGATGCATTGACTTTTATTGAGTGGATTTTTCAATACACTGAAATAGGCCTATACATAAAATCCGCCATGTCGACCAAAGATTATTTCCAATATTGTAACCAAACAAATGTAATTGATTTTATTTATTTTTTACAGTGTATGAAGTCTGGTTTGTAAAATTAACAAATAAAGATATTTTTCTATCATGTCACCATTTATTTCCTTCAAAAAAATGAGATCCCTACAGAATAAACAAAACCTAAAATAAGGTTTGAGAGAAACTGGTGTCAACTGGTGTGAACACACACACACACACACACACACACAGAAATGTCACTGAAAGTCCCAGCCGTAGTTTATAAATAATTAGCCCTAAGGACTGTGGAAGCCTCGATCCGCGGGGAGAAGGACGAGGCAGGGGGCTCGGAGGTCGGGCTCGGAGGTCGGGCCCTCTTCACTTCGAAGGCCCCGAGCCGGGGCCCTGGGACCGGCTCCTGTCTGTCCAGAGCTACTCCATGATGGCCCGGTACACCATGGGTTCGATGTAGTCCTCCCGGTACCGGGAGTTGATGACCCGCTGCCTCTTGGACGTCTGCTTCACCTCCTTCTCCGTGAAGATCTTGAAACGCATGTCTGACGCCACTGACTGAGGGACGAGCGGAGAAGCACACGTCAAAAGTCACGCAATGTCACCCTACGCCATTCCATTCTAATGCAAGAGAGTAGTGCGGTTTCAGCAGATGGAAATACGTAACCTCTGCAACAACGACCCTGGTTCTTCAAACAAAATTACATCAGATCATTGGAGATAGCATCTCCTGGACCACGGACGCTGATGGTCTCAAACCAAGTTCATGTCCTTGGGTGCACACCTCTCCACAACGGGCCTATGGACCTCTTATAATACAGTCCTCCGGGTGTGCTGTGCGTAAACTAAACCATGTTGCCACACAACACGCCCTTGTCTCATCATGGAAGACGCCCTTGTTGACAAAATTCTTACAAGTCATTTGCATTAATAAAAAAAAAAAAAGGTGTGAAATACTAATGTTGGAACAGGGAATGACAACCTGCTAATGAGAACAAAGCAATTTATAATTCATCCTTAAGAATGTTTTTACAGATTGTTCAGTTAGTCTAGTTGGCATAGTATGAACTGTTGTATAATGAATTCACACCACCCACGTAACAATAGCCGTGCTCGGTCTTGTTCAATGAACTTGAACCTGACTAGTGGCAGATGTCCGGTGTACAGCATCAGCAAAACGGTGAACTAACTGAATTACAGTGCAGGCGAGGACAAGCAGGGCCGTACCAGTCGTGACTTGACACGCTTGGGCAGGTCCTCGTCCAAAGTGTAGATGTCCTCCCTCTTCACTGAGATCTGGGAACCGTCCTCAAACTCCACCTGACACACACACACACACACACACACACACAATGTGTAATTTAAGTTCTATATGAAGAAATTATTAACTGTTTAAAACCAAGGTAAATGATTCTGTGGTTTGCCAGGACCCCAGGTTAATGTGGGGTTTATGTCCAGATGTAAAGCAACGATGATTATTGTTCAACTCGCCCCTTTTGTGAGGTATGGGGCGTTCCAAAGCTGAGCAGTAGGCATAGCTCTATCTCGGTTTGTCCATCACAAGCCAGCACATACAAACAGTCCTGCTAGGTGGGTTTCGCTCTGCTTTTTCCATTAGTGCCCAAATATGCAAATCCACCACATTCGATTCTGTGTTTTCACAACACCTCGCACGCTCACAGAGACTGAGGAGTGTGGTTCGAGTCCTGAGCGTAGATACCGGTTGGTTCCAGTCCTGAGCGTACATACCGGTTGGTTCCAGTCCTGAGCGTAGATACCGGTTGGTTCCAGTCCTGAGCGTAGATACCGGTTGGTTCCAGTCCTGAGCGTAGATACCAGTTGGTTCCAGTCCTGAACGTACATACCGGTTGGTTTGAGTCCTGAGCGTAGATACCAGTTGGTTCGAGTCCTGAGCGTAGATACCGGTTGGTTTGAGTCCTGAGCGTAGATACCGGTTGGTTCGAGTCCTGAGCGTAGATACCGGTTGGTTCGAGTCCTGAGCGTAGATACCGGTTGGTTTGAGGCAATGGGATAATTCGGAATCCTCAGTGCAGGGCAACAATTAAGTAAGTGCGGAGCATAAGTGTAAGGGGGGGGGGGGGTTAACTGATTGGAAAGCTGCCTGAGAGTTATGACTTCTGAGTCGAAACGTAGGGCTCAGTTCCCCGTCTTAAATTCTCTTGTTAAAATGAGGCTTACGACACAACGCAAATTAAGCTTTTTCCCCAGACGAAGCCATTCCATTGCAAACAAATCCAACGTTCAAAACAAAATTCATCACTGTGCTCATGACCAGGACATTTAAAAGGGAATCCTACCTACTGGCCCCTCAGTCTGTTTGTGAGTCAGTGCAATTCTGCAATTCTGTCCTCCCTACAGTGGGGAGAACAAGTATTTGATACACTGCCGATTTTGCAGGTTTTCCCACCTACAAAGCATGTAGAAGTCTGTAATTTTACTCAACTGTGAGTGACGGAATCTAAAACAAAAATCCAATTTTTAAGTAATTAACTTGCATTTTATTGCATGACATAAGTATTTGATACATCAGAAAAGCAGAACTTAATATTTGGTACAGAAACCTTTGTTTGCAATTACAGAGATCATACGTTTCCTGTAGTTCTTGACCAGGTTTGCACACACTGCAGCAGGGACTTTGGCCCACTCTTCCATACAAACCTTCTCCAGATCCTTCAGGTTTCGGGGCTCTCGCTGGGCAATACAGACTTTCAGCTCCCTCCAAAGATTATCTATTGGGTTCAGGTCTGGAGACAGGCTAGGCCACTCCAGGACCTTGAGATGCTTCTTACGGAGCGACTCCTTAGTTGCCCTGGCTGTGTGTTTCGGGTCGTTGTCATGCTGGAATACCCAGCCACGACCCATCTTCACTGCTCTTACTGAGGGATGGAGGTTGTTGGCCAAGATCGCGCGATACATGGCCCCATCCATCCTCCCCTCAATACGGTGCAGTCGTCCTGTCCCCTTTGCAGAAAAGCATCCCCAAAGAATGATGTTTCCACCTCCATGCTTCACGGTTGGGATGGTGTTCTTGGGGTTGTACTCATCCTTCTTCTTCCTCCAAACACGGCGAGTGGAGTTTAGACCAAAAAGCTCTATTTTTGTCTCTTCAGACCACATGACCTTCTCCCATTCCTCCCCTTGGTCATCCAGATGGTCATTGGTAAACTTCAGACGAGCCTGGTCATGCGCTGGCTTGAGCAGGGGGACCTTGCGTGCGCTGCAGGATTTTAATCCATGACGGCGTAGTGTGTTACTAATGGTTTTCTTTGAGACTGGGGTCCCAGTTCCCTTCAGGTCATTGACCAGGTCCTGCCGTGTCGTTCTGGGCTGATCCCTCACCTTCCTCATGATCATTGATGCCCCATGAGGTGAGATCTTGCATGGAGCCCCAGACCGAGGGAGATTGACCGTCATCTTGAACCTCTTCCATTTTCTAATAATTGCGGCAACAGTTGTTGCCTTCTCACCAAGCTGCTTGCCTATTGTCCTGTAGCCCATCCCAGCCTTGTGCAGGTCTACAATTTGATCCCTGATGTCCTTACACAGCTCTCTGGTCTTGGCCATTGTGGAGAAGTTGGAGTCTGTTTGATTGTGTGTGTGTGGATAGGTGTCTTTTATACAGGTAACAAGTTAAAAAAGGTGTAGTTAATACAGGTAATGAGGGGAGAACAGGAGGGCTTCTTAAAGAATAAAAATAGTCAAATGTTCTTCACATCTTTGATTAAACATCCGGCTCAATAAGGAAACATCTTGGGTGATTTTAATGGTAGATAATAATTAATTTGCTTATCAGGCTTTCCCACTTTGTTTGAATCCGTTAATCAAACAACACCGCCTCCAGCACCTGCCCTCACAACTGTAACTGCACTGGCGAGTGGACACAGAATCAAACCCTGTGTAAATGTTTGTTAAGGGCACTATTGGAGAAAGCGACATAGCCCGGAGAGTTTGCATGCCCCTACCTGGGTCAGAGAATAGAGAGATATAGCTTTGGGAGCAGACACTTGTTTTGGATATAATGGATGTAAATAGATTAGCAAGTGTACCTATGACGAAAGTAACACAGTTGAGGCTGATATATCAGTCTCAACTGTGGTCCGAGCTTTCACGAAGGCAGGAATAATCACTGAACTGCCAGGTAACAGCAGCGACACTGACTCGGATAATGACGAGAGGGAGCCGGGCATGTTTGATACCGTAGGCTCGCCCAAATGTTCAATTCGGACACTGAAGAAGAAGAATTCGAGGGATTTCTGGATGGGGAATGAACTGAAAAAGTGACCTAAACATTTGAATTTTCTTAATTATAATTATATTATTCATTTTTACTGAATTTATTATTTTACTATATTATTTATTACTGAAAAAAAAAAAAAAAAAAAAGTAAACGGTGTCGGCCTCAACACCGGTAATACCGTATACCGCGGCAACCCTACTGGGAGATATTGTGAATATGCACATTAAAGTTTGAACAACGTTGAGTTATTGTGAATGCACTACGTATAAAACATAGTTTTATACGTAAGTTGAACAATTTCGAGAGTTTGATTGCGCAAACAACCATGACTTTGATAACCAACATTGCAAGTCTTGACTTGTGGCAATTTCAGAGACGCCAGGGTTGTGACGCACCTTGAGAGTGGTTGAGTTGAGCAAAGAACAAGGCCCAGATGGGGGGGGCACTGTACCTGGTACATGGGGATGGAGTGCGAAGCTACAAACTTGGCGCCGTATATCAAACCGTCCGTCCAGCGGACCTGGACCACGTCCCCCTGGCTCGGCGGACCAAAGCGAACACAGTCCCGGTTCTGGAAGCATAGCATTGAAAAAAAAAAAAAAAAAAACACACACAAACACACAGTCAGGACAGGCTTCAAATTATAAGATATTATCAACCTCTCAAATGAGCACGGAATGAATCCTCTTCAGGTTGATGACACTACGTCTACCCAGTAATCCCCTGGTTTACTCTGCCGTGGAAATAGGATGACTGTTATTGACCTACCAGCACAATGTTAGGGATAATTCTATATATCATTTAGTCATTTAGCAGACACTCTTATCCAGAGCGAACGCGAGGGAATGTGGGATTCATGGTGTCAGTGAGCACTAGGGCTTTGACTCCGAACTTCGTGATTTGAATATAATTCGAATATCAAAAAATAAACCAAAATTCGAACGAATATTAGGCAGCCCTTAATATTCAAACCTGTTATGGGCAGGCCAAGAGGGAGAGACGTCGGAGAACCCATGCAGTCTATTCATAATATTGTAATGACCACGGAAGAGGCAGTGAATGAAGAATTGATTAGGCAGCGATTTATTAGAAACCTAATAAACCGTTGAAACACGCAAGACCGGTAACCATAGCAACGCCGGTAAACAAACCTCGCAAAGCCCAATCCAGGGCTGAATCCGAATACTCATACTTATAGTATGCATTTTGTAGAACGCCACAAATATAGCGCGTCCGAATGCTCAGTACGCATTGTGTAGTACGGAAAACGTTTCCGAATGCGTTACCGGAGTCTGGTAACAAACGAAGAAGAGATGGCTGACCCGACACTACCAACAGCGGCTTAGAAAGACGTCGTAGAAAGCGGTGAAAAAAGGAGACATTAAAAAGAGTAAAAGAGTAAAGTAATTAATTAAGTAAAAATAGACATTTTTAATTTAATAGCAACGATGACGAGACGGAAAACAGGTAACTTATCAAGGTCATTTTGCCGGCACCTGAGGGGAGATACGTCATCTCCAAACATCCGGTGGAGTTTCGGCGGTGTTCGGAGGCGTTCAGTGGTGTTCTACGCATAGCTGTAGACCGTACTACACTGTCAAGTGTAGTACGGTGAACAGAAATAGTATGTACTAAGTATTCGGATTCAGCCCAGGTCTTACTGAAGGCCTTTAATGGTCAAAATATTATTAATAAATATTCAAATACATTTGAATATTAATATTAATAAACAAACGAACTTTGAATATGATTTTTTGGCAAAAGTCAAAGCCCTAGTGAGCACAGAGGTACGGTGCTAGACCCAAACTGGATGACGTTATTCCTAGCATCGCTACCCCTGACCTCGTCTCTCGTCCCAATCAATAACCCCGTGTCCCCCCGCCCCCCCACTCACCTGGATGTCCTCGGGGAAGAGGTTGTCGCTGTAGGAGCCGTCGTCGAACACCACCTCATAGAAGGTGGCGCTAGTGAGCTCCGTCACCTCGCTGTGGTAGTAGCGGGTGTTCCTGTACTTGCAGATCACCCGCTGGCCCAGCGCCAGCTCCCGCATGGACGCCTTGCTCCGCTGGGGGGGGGGGCAAGGCAGGACACTTGCAATGAGCAGGGGGGCACGTGACCGTTCCCAGTGGATCCACAATGGTCATTAAAAAGGTCAAAGAGAGTTATGGCCCTACCCTGTTGAGCTGGATATTAAAATAAAACTAATTTACGATGTTACGGCAGGTTAATTAATGAATAGATGAATGGATTACACCTCCCACACAACAGGGTTTCAGAAGCAGTTATGAATAATAGGAGATGAGGGGACGATTCCATTTTAACACTGAATGAAGCTGTTTAGCTGAATGAACAAGAAGAGAAATCATCCAATCATAAAAGGCCAGGCGATTGTCATTATTTCTCCAACACTGTAGTTGAGTAAACATGATCAATCTAGAACAAGGAGAAAATGGATGCAATGAGCGTATCGGTACACAGACGATTGCGTTTGAGCGTGAAACCAGACCAACTGCCTGGGTCTCCTCTGATCAGGAAGTGGATCAGCAGGAGGCTAACAAAACGCACGGGGTGGCAATGGAACAGAGCAGCGCGCTGCACGCCCGTGGGATTTAGTCAACACTTCCTCATATCCCAGAGAAACCAGACACCGTGCAGTGCTTATGAGACTCCTCCCTCTCCGTCCGACCTGTTTGGGCACGCATATTGTGTTTGTCAGGCGAAAGCTACTCACACCAGCCAGCCTTACATTGGCTGTTAGTGGGCAGAGAGAGGACAATGAGAAATCCTATAATGAAACACCACAGGAACAGAAAGACACACACACGCGTTTGTATATATACACTACCGTTCAAAAGTTTGGGGTCACCCAGACTATTTCATGTTTTCCATGAAAACTCATTTATTCAACAGTTTTCAACTGTGCTAACATAATTGCACAAAGGTTTTCTAATCATCAATTAGCCTTTAAACCCGATGAGCTAAACAATGTACCATTAGAACTAGTGATTGATGGCTGCTGGAAATGGACCTCTGTACACATGTAGATATTCCATTAAAATTTCCGTTTGCCGTTTCTAACTAGAATAGTCATTTACTACAATGTCTAGACAATGGTTTCTCAACGGGGGCGTTACCGCCCCCTGGGGGGCGTTCGCAAAACCTAGGGGGGCGCTGGGAACGTGATTTAATTTTTAATTTTTTGTGGGGGATTTTTAAACTTTCATGGTTTTCAAATTGTTTTGGTGCAAAAATAGGCTACCTGAAATAAATAGCCTATGCTCAGTGTAACAGTGGTCAGACAGCGCGGTTCAGTCCTGCACAAACCCAGACTCCGTTACATCAACTTTCGTCATGATCTCCATAGTAACGCTGATAAACATAACCCAAGTTCGCAGGTTAACAGTTCAATAACCAACACAACACAATCCATCATGGCAGAACAACATCCTCTTGATGTTGTTCAGTTCCAGCTGCTGTGAGCGTAGTCTCCACGAAAAGACCTTTGCATTTCAAATAGGCCACAAAATATATAGGCCCTTCATTCATTGGTTCACGGGGCACGGCACGGCGGGAGACGTGGGAGTGCCGTGGCCACGGTGCCCAAGGTCGCGGGGTGCCGAGGCCGGGGCACGACGGGAGACCGGGCACTCCCGGGAGTGCCCGCGCGCATCTCTCCCCCTCATATTTATTTATATATTTTTCACCGAAACCGACTCATTCATTGCTATTATTGAACAACGCAAAATCAATGAAAAACGAGGCAATGACACCTTTAAGCAATATAACACGAGAGTGAGTGGGTTGTTAGTTTATTCATTTTTCTTATGGGGGGGGGGCGCCAGACGATCAGGGTAGGGTCAGGGGGGCGTTTGCTCAAAAAAGGTTGAGAACCACTGGTCTAGACAAGCCTGGTCCTACCAGACCATCGTACTTCATTTCATTTGTACAGAAGGTCTGGAACTGCTCAATTGACAAACGTTCACTCACTTGGAGGCGGGTGTCTGTAGAAGTTTTAAAATGATTGGATCTGCCCAGTGCCACTCTGGATCTGCCATAACCAATCGCATAGCGTTCGGTCGTGACGTATGTCATGCGACGGGACCGGCTCCTTCACCACTAACGGAGCCAGCTGGAAAATCTAACTTTTCCCGAACCCGGTGGGGAGAAGCGCCACAACATCATGGCCACCAACAAAACTCAGCAAAGCTTGTTCTTGCTCCGGCTTTAATTGAACGATTTTCAGCAGCGTTCCCACAACAGACCGAATAGCTTCTCTCGTATCCTTCTCCATTGTCTTCCTCTGACTACTGGCTCGCGCGACCTAGACGTCTTCGTTCTCAGCCACTCCCTCTGTTCGCTGATTGGACCGCCAGAAATCTGGTTTACATGGAACGCATTTACATTAAGCAGACCCAGGCCTAGTACTGAAGTGAAATGAAAATTGAGCGGAAGTAGGTAGGTGGGCGGTGCCAGGCTAGGTCTACACTGTATTTCTGATTAATTTAATGTAATCGTCATTGAAAAAAAAAAAAAAGCTTCCGTTTAAAAAATAATGGCATTTCTAAGTGACCTCATACTTTGGAACGGTAGTGTATAAATACCAATGTTTGTGATCAGAGCTACCAAGACAGTTGCACTGATGGACTCTCTTCAGAACTTGTCATAGTAAGCACAAAAAAGCCAAAGGGGAGTTTTCTGTTACGTCTAAAGTCGAGTTTGGAAGAAGATTCTTTGACCAACCATATTGAAGCTTTCTCGTGGTTGATTTATAGAAAAAGGGAAGAGACTTTACCCATTTCTGTCTGCATGACGTGAGACCTAAAGTTCACACACCTCACATCACTCTGCAGGACTTTCATTGGGCATACTATCTGTTCATCTGTAACATTTTCGTAATTTTCCCAAACAAGATAAGCTGTTGAGCACGAAACTAAACAAAAACCACATGTAGGGCAACGGTTACAAAAGGGCAGTCTTGGTCGAATAGGGCTGGCAATTCCTTCACATCTTTCAATACCACATGCTGGGTTTCAACCCCAGTAAGAATTTTACATTTACAATACATTTTCGCCTCCAGGTCATATTTCAGCACATTGTACTGAGGGTTTGGTCGCCACGCCCTAGTGACGGACAGCCTGCCCACGCCACTGCGCCTCGGGTTACCTCGGGTAGGACGGGGCTGCGGTGCCGGTGGCAGGTGATGTAGACGATGAAGGGCCAGTCGTCGGGGTACATGAGGACACCGGCCGCCTGGGCGCAGGTGGGGTGGAAGGCCGTGGAGCAGCGGCCGTGCGAGCACTGCACACAGCAGCCGCTCACCTCCCTCACCAGCCTCTTCCTGCAGTACGCACACTTCTGCCAGGAGGGGAGAGACACACACACAGAGAGAGAGAGAGAGAGAGACAGAGACAGAGACAGAGAGAGAGACAGAGACAGAGACAGAGAGACAGAGACAGAGACAGAGACAGAGACAGAGACAGAGACAGAGAGAGACAGAGACAGAGACAGAGACAGAGACAGAGACAGAGACAGAGAGAGACAGAGACAGAGACAGAGACAGAGACAGAGACAGAGACAGAGAGAGACAGAGACAGAGACAGAGACAGAGACAGAGACAGAGAGAGACAGAGACAGAGACAGAGACAGAGACAGAGAGATGGGGTAGGGGAGGGAGCAAGAGAGAGAGATTGGAAACCGTGTGAGTAATAAAAGGATTATCACGACGGAGATTGAAGACAAGAGGGAGCCCCGCACACATGCTAGCTGGAAGGAGGGAAATCCCCTGATCTTGGCGGCACAGTGTAGCATAACTTTTTTACAACGCAATTTCTTTAGGAAGTGCTCCTCTGAGATGACCCGGGTCCAACAATGCAGACCGGTGGCACTGCCCAGAGTCCCAGAATAACCCTGGGACAGGGCGGGACTCATGCACACACAAAGGGAAAACCTACCGTCTGTTCTAGGCTTCCGGCAACCACAACAATTACAGGGGAGATCCAGACCAAGATCTTCTCTACACCTGGCATCAAAATGCGATGTATCTGCATAGGTTATCCGTTGCTCAATAACCCATCATGGGCTTCTGCCTTAATACTGGGTATCAGGCAAACGATTAAGCGCATTCTGTTGATCGCATCTCGACATGCTAATGAGATTTGGATGCCTTGGCAACAAGCATGGTGCATCCCAGGGCGAGCTCACAGCAGTCTGGCTCTCAGGGCCAGCCAGACCTCTTCCAGAAGTGCATCTTGCTGGCCGTCACAACGACACAATACTGACGGCAATGGATCCAGTGTGCGTGTGCCACCTAGCATTGTCCGAGGGCGTTCTCCCATCCAGAGGAGGCGGTTCCCGGTCAGCTTTTGAACGTGGTGTCGGGGGCAACTTGGGGGCGGCGGTGAAAAGATACCGACATCCCTGAGGCCTGTTCCCACGGTGCCAGACACAGCACACCAGAGGCGCCGCTCAATTCACTGGAAGGAAGGGACCCGCCGAGACACTGCCACGACGGATCAAAGCATTTCCTTTTACTCTGACGTGATCTGTGTAGTGGGGGCAATGCTTACGAGAGCTGCCCACATGGTGGAAGCCAGAGGAAGGCGGTTAAGAGCGGAGGAAGTTCGTGTGAAATAACTAAGAATAGTATATGCTACAAGTGAACCTCCTAAGATGGTGCAATTTGATTGGTTCACTATCTCGGGATATTTGGAGCATTCACGTGTAGTATATACCAAAATAATTATTTGTTTATTAATTAATTCATATTAATTGTTTGGCGAATAATTGTTAAATACTATATTGCGTATATATAGTCTTCTAAAAGTATCTACGATGTAATCGAGGCCAATACTTCTGATATTAATGTGTAATGATGTAAATGGTGCATAGAGCAGTTCTATCCTAATTCCCTGTTAGCACGATTTGTTTTAGTTCTTCAAATGGAATTTGCTAGAAGCTTGCTGCAATTTCCGGGTGGGATATCCCCTTCGTTCAACAAATCAACAATCCCCCCATTAATGATGATATTAGTCGTTAAATGGCTTAAATCAAGTGAAGGGATTTGAACAAAAGTTCAAAAGTCTAAATGGAGTAAACAATGTAAACATGCACACCATTTAAGAAAATGTAAATGGTTGGAAACAAATAAAGTGACAGCTGAATGAAAAGCACAAAGCATTGCTAAAAATGCAGACATTTAAATTGAACTGAACAGAAGAATCTGCGGCCCCGTTAAACGAGGACGCTAACGGGTAAAAACGACTAAATATTTTATCGGAAGTGCCTCTCGTTTAGACGGTGACCACGTTTTTGGGGCTTAAAAACGCAAAAGTCTGAAACCACCCTCCGGACTGGAAAACTTGAATACGCTCCACAGTAGCGTTTCCGTCTACACTGCCAGGACACAAAACTCTGCTCAGATCTGCTCATGTCGTGTACACGTTTACGTCGCATACATGCGCCAGTACAGGGAAATAAACATACAAGTTGGATTAATTCCATGCGTCAGACCTTCCAAGCTGCACTGGCAGCTCTAATAAACTTACAGGAGTCTTTCCACGAAATGTACAGGATAGGTACAGATAGTATTACTGAACAGAGAAGGATCATTTTGGTTTTCGCGGCGCGGGTAAGAAAAGAAGGAAGATTCTATGCATGCGCTCAGACATGGCGGTGTTGTGTGATAGTGTAGCACAGTACCACCTAGCCACCTGGCATGCATACCCAATCGAATTCCACACACTTCTGCGTCACCGTATGCACGCAGATTTCCTCCCGAAAACGTTTGTCTGAACGCAGAATAAAAACGCGACACCACTTTTGCGTCTTCTGTTCGGACCGTCATCATGTGAACGTAGCCTGGAAGGTAAAATGTATTGCACTGCTGGTGTGTGTGTGTGTGTGTGTGTGTGTGTGTGTGTGTGTGTGTGTGTGTGTGTGTCTTTAAGAGAATAGCGAGCCGGTGCGTGATTAAAAGTAGCCCAATAGAGTGGGAAAAACAGCCCAATCTGGCAACACTGCCTGAACGTCCTACAAAAGTAGCTCAATATGGCAGGAAAAACTGCTCAATCTGGCAACACTGCTGAACCTCCCCACGCTCCAGCGTCAACGTACATCAATGAGACTAACGGAAAACGAAGCCGGTATGAAACTAAAACTGTGATTCTGAATGAAGTTTAAATGATATCGAAATTCCGTTTGGATATTATTGATGTGGGTCGATTTGTTAAATGGTTTGAACGAAGGTAAACGGTTGAAAAATGATTGAGTTGCGATGTCTTAAGAAGTAGAAGTGGGAGGACGGCAGAGCCGACTCCTATGTTAGTATTTCAAAAGTAGAATATCCTAAAAAGTATAAAATATTTAACAAATCTGAAAAGAAGCACGCGATGCAAGCTATTATGAACATTTTATAATTTGAATTGCGTCTCTAGGTGAAAAATTGAGGAAGGAGATACGTCCCAAAGTTTGTGAAAAATAATAAAGAGGACGGAAAGAAAGAGGAAAACTTATAAAGAGCAATAGTTGAGCGCTGCATGCAGCACTCATCTAATTATTATAACTAGATAAAAAAATACGAAAATTTCTTATCATTGACGGGCCCAAATTAAAATATTTGCCATCAGAACAGAAATCAGAAACAACTCCTCAGTCAGCCCCCCGAGTGGCCCTGTAAATAACACCTCAGAGCAGACAGCAACAGCCTGCGCATTCCCCCGCATGCAGTGACTTCCCCCCACTGTAAACCGGATCCTTGCGCTGATCTCACTCTCCAAATGACTGCCCTCAAGCTGGCCACGCATCACCGCTCAGGTACACGAATACGTGATGTGAATCTAACGTGATCCACCCAGTGTTTGCTAAACACAGGTCCATGAAATGCAACACCTTTCAATGGCCGGGAGACATGGCCAAGGAGGGGACCTTTTTGTGGTCGTCGAGTATGGAAATCTTGCTCTCTTCTTGGCTCACTCTTTACAATGCTTGAAGCTCACCTATGGCAGCTATAGGGAACGGCGCTAGACAAAGGAGGGGAGTCAGGTGCTGTCTTACCAGGTTGAAGCGGGCCAGTGGGATGGCCGAGAGGTCGATGGGTCTGCGCGCCGTGAGGGAGACGAAGCGCGCCTCCAGCACCGTGATGGCACACAAGACGTGCACCCACCTAGCTCGGACACACACACACACACACACACACACACACACACACACACACACACACACACACACACACACACACACACACACACACACACACACACACACACACACACACACACACACACACACACACACACGTTTGCGAGCTGGCAGGAGACAGAATGCCATGACCAGACAGGATGCCATGAGAGCATTACAGCATTATGCTGTAATTGAAAGGCCGGGAAATATATACATATTCCATTCTTGTGGCATTTCCTGTGATTAGCACTGATGGCTTTCTTTCCCACATACCAGAGGACACCACGGGATGTGGTTCCGGCTTGTGGCTGCAAAAAGCATATTTATTATGTGCGCAGGTCTGAATGAATAAAATCCATTCTGTACTTAGACTTACTGTATTAGTGCTTGTGAGATACAGTCAGGTTGGAGACACACCAGGGTGTACAGCAACTTTATACTGTAATATGTTTATGAAGTGTGCAAACATGTATTCAAGCAAAAGAGTGCTTGAAAATACATTAATATGTTGATGTGTATGTTGGCAACATTTAGGAGCAGGATATATACTTAAATAGCCATTCATGCATTGTTGTTGAGGCTGTATAAAATAGGTTTGTTCACTAACTGGTTAGTGTCTGGCCCGGGCAGCAGTCGGAGTTCTACGTTTCTTCAAAAAATAATGACATTTCTAAGTGACCTCATACTTTTGAATGGTAGTGTATACATACCAATGTTTGTGATCAGAGCTACCAGGACATCTGACTGATGGACACAATCCTCATAACTTGTCAAAGTGAGGACAAAAAGCCAGAGGGGAGTGTTCTGTTATGTCTAAAGTCGAGTTTGAAAGAAGATCAGTGTTTCCCCTATATGCACCTAGCAGCGGCGGTACGCCTGAAATATGACCACTGCTGCTGAGTTATTTCTAAGAAATTTCTTTTTAGCAAAAATGTCAATATACATTTTTCTTAGCAACATTTTCAGTAGTGTCGCCATTATTGACTCTAGAGCCCCAAAACTTCTTCAATAGAGGCATGGCCTATTTAAGCTCCTACTACAACCTTTGTGATGGGGAGAGGGGTTAGGGGTTATGATTATGATTTTAATGTATAGGGTGGTTGTTGATATAAATATTTTTTGTTACATAAATGTAACGTTTTTAAAGATCATACTTGTAATATGTTCAATCTCTCCTTATTTCCCCTGCTCATTAATGTGCACAAATGTACTGTATGTATGTTGCCAGTAGACACATAGAAACCTCCTGGCAGGGTGCGCTTTGCGAGCACACAAAAAAAAATTGCGCGCAAAAAACATAACATTTCACCTCCGCTGCTGCAACTCCATCCTAGGGGAAACACTGAAGATTGAAAAGTTCTTTGATCAGCCATATTGAAGATTGTCAATGTAAAAAAAAAAAGAATTATTTCTCGTGGTCGATTTATGAAAAAGGGTAGAGATTTTGCTAATTTCTGTCTGCATGACGTGAGATGTTCTGCCATGAAAACGGAATATGTAAAGCAGCATAGAGCTGCTGTGGGGGTGTATGCAAAAAAAAAGCATCTTATCTCAATAGCATCTTATTCAGATGGACTTCTTTAAGAACGATTTTGGAAATTCAACAGATTGAACACATTACAGTTAGCGAGGTGACCTGTTGAGCTAAAGACGCCATCACTGTAATGAGCCTGTATGTAGCTCTGTCTCAAAAAAAAAAAATGTAAATCCTAATTAAGTGTTACATCCTTCATGTTGTTAGGACATTAAGTTCCAGCCCCAGAGCTGGTCGTATGCCAGCAGCATTGTTCCTCTGCCGGACAGTGTGAAAGACGAGTGAATCCTCAAACAACACGTTGCTGCACCAACACCTACTTGTTGTTGTTGGCCCTTTGTAGAGCACCCCCCCTCAAGGAACACAGACAGCAATCCTGCGGGGACGAGAAAGAAATGAAACAGATTACAATCTGGTCAAGCTATTGGGAGTACACGTCCTGCTGTTACCGTGGGGCCACGCCTAGGTACCACAATCCGCGTCAGGTGAACGAAAGTAGACGGGTTGGAAAATGGGACACCTGGCCACGCTAAGCCTGTAGCACTTACTGGTGCCAGCCAGCACCCTGCTATTGCTTGAAAAAAGAAAAAAGGGAAACATCATCCAAGGGGAGGATTTTAACAACTGCTTCGCCGTGTTATTGCTGGTTGTAAATCGATTGTGCCGTGTGTGTAGTGCCTGGGGATTATACGTTGTTATTGTTGTTTGCGTGTGAATGTGAGTGTAAGTGTGTAAATGTGTGTGTGTCAGAGTGAGTGAGAGAGAAAGAGAGTGTGTGTGGATGTCTTCGACTAAAATCACGAGCTTGTGAATAAATCAGGGCTAAATATATAAAAATATATATTTAGCCACACGTATATCAAACTTGTTCCAATTATAGCTTTTAGTCCTGTGTCGAGTTGGCCATGCCGGTTGTTTTGTTTAGATTCTGTCAGGTAGATCCCAGCTTGGGAGACCCCGGGGCCAAAGGCTCCATGCAGCGACCCAGGGCCCATCCCACCTGGGCTACAGGTCAACACCTCTCTTCCCAAACCCACTTTCCTGTCTCACCGGTCTCAAACACCCTGAAATGGCTGCGAGTTGGAGGAAGAAGGCGGGACTGCGGGTTATCACAGCCATGGCTCAGTCCCAGGCAAGCACTCTATACTTTATTGGTGTACAAGGGGTTCACCTTGTTCAATGTGCGTTATAACGAGCAGTATGATGAGCTATTTAATATTCCTCAGAAAAGACCCTTTGACATCACAAAAAGAACGTGACTTGAGTTCAGAGTACAAGATGACAAAAAATAGGCATCTGATCCTAGACACCCGTTATTTTCTGATGATTGTTACTATTATTTTTGTAACAGTGACACAATAGCATTTATTACTATGTTGAAGAACATTGAAGACTAGTTTGAAACCAAAATAAACCTTATTATGGGTTAGCAGTAGGGTTGCCGCGGTGTGGACATTTTCACACCGAGTAATACACTAGTGTCATCACCGGTATTACCGAGTATAAACGGTATCAACTTTGAAACTAGGTCAACCGCCATCTTCTCCTGAACACTCCTCTCACACTCGGTGACGGCTTCTGGCAGCGCGCCAATTTTCGGTGACAGCGTCTTATAACGTTCTATATATAATAGTATTTAATTTAATTGTATACTTAATATCACGGCCAAAAGCTCTGTGCGCCTCCGGGTGGCCGTAGCGCGGGAAGCTTCTAATAAATCGCTGTCTAATCGATACTTCATTCACTGCCTCTTCCGTGTTCATAACAATATTATGAATAGACTGCGTCGGGTTCTCCGACGTCTCTCCCTCTTCCACGACAGGTAAAGACATGCGTGTCTTTTGGTGTGAACGCATGGCAGCGCCTTAGATCTCTCAGCCGCAAACTGTCATGATTAGAATGCTTGGTGAGTGTCTATGATCTTCCGTGCAGAAGTGTGGCCTATTTTACACATTTTTACTTTCTCAATTATAATTATAATATTAAATGAACATCCGTGCAGCAACTGAAAAAAACTGTGTTGCCGGTGTGCCGAGTAATCGGTGTTGGCCTCAACACCGGTAATACCGGTGGCAACCCTAGTTAGCAGCTCACAAAGTCACACAAAGCTAACCTTCTGTCTTCAGCAGACAGAGAACCCAGCCCCTTGGAAGGAGGAGCGTTATGACAACATAAAGACTCATAAGTATAACATAATAGAACAGTGTTAGTCATCAGGCTTACAACGCCTTTCGTCATGCCCCCACAACAAGCCGGTGTAAGACTCAAAGATTTAGTGGAACAGGAAGGAAATGTCATTGGAACGAAACTCATTCTTGATTATTCATGGCCTCTAAGGAGAACGAAACTTCAGATGGTAGAACAGCTGTGCGAGGGCCGCCGCCTCACATTTCTGGGCGCTGTGATGGGTCTCACCCCAGTGAAGCCTGGGGCAGAGTGCTGCTGGGAGGCCGGTGGGCCGAGCGCCGGCACAACGGGGGGAGAAGCCGGGCCGCACTTTCTGTTTGCTTAAGAGCAAAACTATTTCAACACAATTTATTCTTTGCCTTAAAGTGAGAGTAGCACCCCCTCCCCCCCCCACACTTCTTAGGCCGAGGGAGGCTTGTACTGAGCCTAAGCCAGAAACTGTAAGGCAAAGACGTGCGGTTACTGTTTCGATATCGCTTCGACAAATTCTACCGAATTTGTATGAGCTGATGAAGCTTAAAAAACAACAACTATTTACCACTTTACTACTGCCGGCCAAGTTTGTGTCGGTCAATCACAGGCTTGCAGATCCCCACAGCCGACCACATGATCAGTCCAAAGAGATATGAAGATCTGTAATGCAGGGTTCACCCAGGTGTGAGCTCCTCAGCCGTCTGCTGTCAGACATGAATCCACCATCTGCCTTGTGTGAGGCCAGCTTCCTGTTGAGGAACTCACCTCCGTGGTGGCGCCGGCCTCGCAGCGCGCACACAGCCAGTGGTCGAGCTCCATCTCCTCCTCCGAGACGCCGTAACAACCTGGGGAACACACGGGGAACAGGAAGGAGCTTGTGAGTCACGGTGCTCCGCTCAGACCGTTGGCTGTCCTCCCAGCACGAGTGGGAAATAACGCTTTATTCTTGTTCAACCAAACATGCAAATGAAACGTCAGTGGGATCCCGGCTGGCTGATCCATAATGGATTCCCACTTGTGCACATGATGGGTAACCGATGCTCCGATGGGCCCGTGTGTGATGAGGGCAGAATGTCTGACCGGGCGACTCGCTGGAGGGCACAGCACAAAGGAAATCAATAACCCGGCTAAACAGCTAATGGCTGCGCTCGGCGCCACTCCAAACCAGGGTGGGCACTAAACTGAAGGAGTCAAGTGGAGCGCTCCAACAGGCCTGCCCACGGGTCAGGGGGAGGACGGGCGAGCATGGGGACGCCCAGACCTGGGGGGATGTTCTGTATCAGACCAAAGCAAGCAAACTATAAGTGCCCTCATTGACATGCACAGGCTGGCTGGTCACTACTCCACACTCCGTCCAGTTGGTTTGTTACAAATATGCAGTGCTTGTCATTTTGTTTCTGTGTCTCCAACTTTGCTTGTATGCTTACTTGTAATGGCGCAATTACTCGAGACAAGGCCGGACACTCAATAGTTTTCCAATGAAGAAAGCGGCGTGGCAATTTCAGGGGAGGAGGGGCCAACCGGCGTGACATCCCATAGCAAGCCGACCAATAGATTTGCATTGCGGTCCAAAAAGCCTGAATGTTTAATGCTGCGGCTGATTGTGTGTGGCTGAAGCGGATGCACCTTAAGTCTCTCTGGTGTGTGTGTGTGTGTGTGCGAGTGTCTCTCTCTTACTGGCGTGGACCCGGACACAGCACTGGGAGCAGGTCACCAGTCGGCTGGCCCCGTCCAGGGAGATGTGGGGGTTGGACAGCTGGCCCTGGGGCTGGCTCTCGTTGCTCTTGCTGGAGTTGGTGTTGAAGCACACCTCGGGGATGATGGGCTTGGAACACTGTCTCCCTTTCCGCCGGGACCCCGGGGCAAGAGCCAAATCCTCTCCGTTGGACTCCAACTGCGGACCGAGAGGAGGAGTTTGTGGAAACATACTTGGACGGGAATTCGGCAAAATAACATTTGAATCATTTGTTTTAAGGATTACGTTTTAATTGTGAGGTCCTATGAGATGCTTATTGAAATAAAAAAAGAAACGTACTTCCACGGCTCCCAATAAATAAGAAGTACAAGCCCCATCATTTACTGAGCAGTTCACATAAAGGCAAGCCCACACCGAACCGAAAATCGGCGTCGGCGAGAAAATCGGCGTCGGTGACATGAGTCTATTTGGTGTGGTCGCTGAAATCGGCCATCCTGTAGGTGTGTACCGCCCATGTCGGTGTTCGAGTCGGCCAGATTAAATAGCCTGACTTCATTTACCGACGCAAATCGACCGACGAAGTTGGTCCGGTGTGTGGTTGCCTTAAAGCCTATTCTATAATAGCGCTGTGCGGGGTCGCCACCTGGTGGTGTGTGTGGAACAGCAGGCAGATGGAGCAGTAGGGGGCTTGGCGGCCCATGCGCCGGTTGTACTCCCGCTCCACTTCGAGGTTGTAGGGTCCGCTCTGCCACAGCTGGCTCAGGGGCCGGGCCCACTCGTCCTTCTCCTCCCGCTCAAACTCATCCTCCACCGATAGGTCTTCAGGCAGAGAGGGCGGAGCAAAGAGAGGGAGAGCATGGCAGGTGTGAAAAGAATCATTAATATTTAGTATCTATTTTTTTGTGACTTCATTTCGTGTGACAACACATTTCACATGGTAGACGTGCGGTAGCCTACCTTCATCAAGGGGGATCTCTCTGAGTAAGGGATGGTGTCTGGGCAGTGTATGGAGCACTTCCTTCCTCTGTTGCTGATGCTGCCGTTGTTGTTTGGTTGCTACGGTCTTGCAGTAGGATTCATCTGACCCCTGGTGGCCATAGAGAAGTAGAGCAAGGATATAACATTGAGCAATGTTGCTTGAATTGCACAACCAGTCAACAAATGCGTAGAAGGATAAGTAAAAACAGACTCGTAGCATTCTGTTCTAGTCCCCACACGGGAGCTTGTGCAAGAAAATGTTACAACTCAGGCCGCTCGTTCTCGCCTTACAATTTATCCTCGAGATCCTTCACTATAAAATAATCTTTGAGTCCACAAGACTCCCCCCATGTGTTCTGGCTACTAGAGGCCCTCTCTCCATTATCCATCCACTGGAAGCCAAACGTATGCGTGTACTTCTCTTCGCACACATAACAAAACAGGGGGAGATAATCAGCAGGATTACAAGGAGGGACATGTGGCCGCTCTAGGGCAGGGGTCTCAAACTCGAGGCCCGGGGGCCAATTGAGGCCCACGGGATGATATTTTGTGGCCCCTTACTTGACAAAGTTTAGTGTTAGTGGGGCCCGCACGTTGTTGTCAATCGCACATTTTTGCTGAGTTGCTTGCCACGCTTTTTTATCACTTGTGATAGGGTTAACAGGTGTCCCAATTTGGAGTTCTGTGTCCTGAGTCCCGACAAAAGCCAAAGAACGCTAAAATGTCCCACCAACCAATATGAAATGTTGTCAGCGATTACATAGCCAACGTGATCTCATTATAGCCCGATCATTAACTTAGATTGGGTCAGTTGTGCTACTTTTTTTGTGGGATACTTGATGTGGCCCAGCCTGACCCAGATTCTACCTACAGCGGCCCCCAGGTAAGTTGAGTTTGAGACCCCTGCTCTAGGGAGTTCAACAGGAAAATGTCTACACTTAGTAAAGTGCTGTAAAAATGCAGTCCATTTACCATTACAAAGACCCAGTGAGGATGTTATGGCTAGCCTGAACATGAGCATAGAAAGCCCCTGGGAAGTGAGGAAGCCCATTAGGAGTCAAATGGAGAGTGCAGAGCGAGGGGACGCGGGTGGCCAAGTGGTCCTGGTTTTGCAGGTGTTCTGAGTGTAGCTCTATGTCAGGGATGGGCAACTTTCATGATAAAGAGGGCCACAATTCTTCATCATCACCATCAGAGGGTCATGTGACTGTGCACTTCAACTAGACGTAAACTGAGACACATTTTTGAATTTGTTGGATATGATTTCCTGTATTCTGGTGCATTTTGGGGATGCCCACTACCTACAAAATCTTCCAGATTCATAACCTTTGTATGGTATGTTGATTGAACCAACATACATTCATTTAATATTTTCCATGCTCAAACAGCCACATGATTGGTTAGTAGGGCTGTAATGATACGCGTATCGAAACCGAAATCACTCAAAGCCACGAACCTGTCTCGCGGTGTGAGCAGGCAGAAGCGCGATATTTTTAATAATTTGCTAATAATTTGTCTAAAGAATAGTCTGCTGATACCGCCCCCTCTTATCGATGCCGTAAGTATGCAACGAGATGCCCTCTCTGTGATGACAGCTCTCCGTGGCTACGGAGGATTGCATTTCTCCACAGCCGTCAAAGTCCTCATATGCGATATGAACGACATTACCCAGAGTGGGCCAAGCGCGAAAAAAATGACCCCAACCCTTGTTTTGTGCGATTTTACCGGCAGTTGGTCTGCTTATAGGTCGGAATGAAGCGGCCACCGATTATTGACAGGATGGGTACTTTAGTCTACCGGACTCGTTCGCTTCTTCCCTAGACACACATGCTACCGCTCGCTCTCCTCGCTCGACCACTCACTTGCAGACGTCACTCACACACACTGCCATTCTCGCTCACACACATACGCTACTCGTAACACAATGCCTCGTTATTGCGACGTTCATGTTAGACGTTCATGTTTTTTCCCATCTATTGAAAGTTAGACTATTAAACATGTTTCATTCTATACGGCCTGATTATGTCATTATTTAAGCTACATAGCCTAATAAGATGAGCTAATAGGATACCAAACTAGTTGAGGGTTTTTGCCTACCTGCAAGCATCCTCCAACTGCAATCTTTGGTTATTTATTTATTAATTTAGCTACACTTTAATAGTATTCTTTCTGTTCAAATCTGTTCAGTGCTCCAAATTATTTTTTATTAAATGTTACATTAAGTTAATTGTTATACAAGTGTTGTTGAAATAAAATGCTTCGTGACCGAATCGTGAGTTGGTGTATCGTTACAGCCCTATTGGTTAGTATTTTGATCAGTGCAAAGGGCTCACATACATCATCATTCCAGTGATGTTGATAGGTTTTCAATGTAGTGAGTCCCCGGGACCCACAGGTGGCGAGTTGGATGGGTCCCTGAGAAATTCAATGGGTCCCGAGTCGACTCCCCAGTTTAAAAAATGTGTTTCTTTTTTATTATTATTCTATTTCTTAAATTAAATTAATAGTGTTAAACTCCTTGATGGTGGTATGCTATGGTTAGAGCTGGAGTACTCAACCGTTCATGTTTAACACTAGAAACGCTGGGCCATTTTTACTTACTCCTAGCGCCGCAAGAGGGGTCAAATGACCCCTAAGTCATTTTAATGAGAGGCTGTGCATTTACACATAATGATCACTAGGTGGCGCCAATGAGCTATTACCGCGCGAGCGCCACGTTTGTGTGTGTGTGTGTGTGTCACAAGCCTAGTCCTCACGATTTTGTCATAAATGTACATATATTCAATCAGAAGGATTGCAAAAAAATCCTGTTTGATTTGCTCATTCGACACGAATGAGCACAGCATCGAGCAGTGGAAACGTGGGTTTATTTACTATGAAGTTCGTATTTTTAATTGTTGAAATGAAATCAGCGGTGACGAGCTAGTTGTTTTGGTAGCGGCTAAATTAGCATGTCGCGATACTTTGTACAGGGGATCACGTCTGCGCCAAGTAGATGCGCAGAGGGTTGAAACAGCGCTTGTCCGATCTGCTCACAAGAAGGTTTCTTTGGCCAGTTACTGTGATTAAACACGAGTTGTTTAATGTTCACAATGTATCGTTTTTCATGGGGAAAATTAGATGCGTCCCCGGGACGCATGGATTGTGAGTTTAGTGCGTCCTTTCAGATTTTAATGCGTCAGGGACGCAGGACGCGTACCTAGCAACATCACTGCATTCAATGATTTAAAAAAACATTAAGTGCAACAACTCAATGAACTCAAACCCAACAAGCACAATATTCACTTCAGGGCAGTTGTAGTAGTTGTAGTGGCGACTTCAGTGGAAATCTTTCATGACTGATATTGTTTCTAAGCAAACTAGACACATGGGTTTGCTTTTCTTCTTTCTTATTTTTCTTTTTAACTCTTTTTATTAAATAAAAATTATGTGCGGGCCTGACTGAGTGAGGATGCGGGCCGTATGTGGCCCGCGGGCCGCCAGTTGCCCATCCCTGCTCTATGTGGCAGGAGAAAGGTCATGGTATTCATGCAGAACGTGATCTTTCAGATTAGGTAATGGATTTGACAGCAGCCGCCCTGTAGCATAACCACATTGCTGCACACAACACAACGCGTCAGAAACCCCTATCGGACTGGTTCAGCCGCTGTATATGATTAAGGATTATTGCATCTCTTTTGAAAGTGAAAGACAAGATATATTTGAGCTCATACATATTTTTACAAATCCTTTTAAATCATTATCACCATGCATCCAAATTCCCTTTTCATGCAACCAATTTATGTAAAAATGTACTGCAGCACACTTAAAGGTTGGGTATGGGATTCTCTTATTTGGCCAGTTTTGCAAAATTACTTGAAATCCTTATCATAACCCACTTACAGCCACTGAGTTAGAAGTAGCCTACTGACATGAAAATTAAACAAGTCAATCATCTGTGGAACGGGCAGGGCTCGAAAATCTCAAGCCAATGATTTCCAGAACCACCGAGTGGCATTGGACAGTAAGTACGTCAATAAAACGGTCGTACTGCACTCCCCCTCCCGTGCTCCCCGCGCGTGACCCCTTCGTGCACGTACTCAAAGCTCGTGACCCAGAGCAAGCTTCTGTTCGTTGTTATCCTGCGGTAGCTGCTGGAGCTAGCTAACTAGCTAATTCACATTTGGACCTAGCACTAGAAGACGACCCTAAACTCGCGCATCCGTGTTGGCGCTCGTGCTTGATTGCGCGTCCATGTACTTGGAATGGGTGGAGTCAAAGTCAACTTGAAGGAGAGGGGGTAGGACCATTTGGGTTGTGCATTTTCAAAATCTGCTGGCGTTTCGCAAATCCCATACCCAACCTTTAACTCATTCGGGGTCACAAACTAGGAACTGTCAAGTTCCCTTTTTCTAATTGGTTAAAAATACTTCTTTGACCATGGATAGTAAGCACCACCAGTCAGGAATACGGACACCACAGACCTTGCGCTTGCTGAGCTTGCAGTCCTCGTCCTCCGGCCCCCTCATCTCCTCCCTTGACGTGGACTCCTCCGGCTGCACCTCCGGCGTCTGCTCCACTTCGAGGACCTGGACCCGGGGCTCCGGCTCTGGCTCCTCCTCTGGCTCCTCCTTGACTTCCTCCAGCCTGGACGCCCGACCCTCTGCGGGTGGGCTTTGGCCCGGCGTTTGCACCTTGCCCTGGAAGTGGCGGGGTTTGTGCTCTTTGGCGTAGCTGTGCACCTGGATCTGCATGTGGGCTGGCTGCGGGGGCAGCGGCGGCTGCTGCTCCAGAGAGCAGCCGTGCACCTGCAGCGCGTCTTTGGTGCTCAAAGTCTTATGGAAGAGCAGACTGGCCACGCCCATCTTGCGGTGAGGCGGCTGTGGCGCCGCCGCTTCGCTGGCAGAGTCCAGATAGCCCTTGTGGTGGCCGGCCTGGGAGGAGATGGCGGGCGCCCGGGTCTTGGTGTAGTGAGGGGGCCGTGCGGCGTCCCGGCGGAACGGGTCGATCAGCGTCAGCTTGGTGGGTGTGACCACCAGCCTCGGCGGGCCTGGGGAGGAGAAGGACTGAAGTGAATACAAAACACTAACGCTGATCAAACACATTCAATTAAAGTTAGGATAAGTACTGTCACAAACTTGGTTTCAGATTATCAATCTAAAGCAGTAGCAAACTGGTCCCTGTAGAATGCTCATACACAAATCTACTGCAGAAAGTTCCATCCACTCACACTGATTAGTTTTATCGTTTCCCTACTTCCCCCCCCCCCCCCCCCCCCCCCGCACGTCTCATTTACATTTAGGGCATGTAGCAGACGCTTTTATCCAAAGCGACTTACAATGCGTACATTTATTAGAAGGATAAACAATATATGGCCGTTGGCACAGTAAGGATGTTCCTAGAATCAAGTGCAAAGCACCAACAATCGCTAGGTTAACCCATTCCCTGTATAAATAAAAGATAGCTAGGATAAGAGGCTGCACAACTAAGTACTACAACTAAGTACGACGTACATAAAGTGCCAAGAACATACAATAAGTAGGAGGGATGGGAGGGGGATGCTATGCAGAGTCTAGGTGAACTCTGAACAGGTGAGTCTCTCCCACCAGAAGTTCTGCTATAACATAGCAGGACCGCTGGACAGCAGATTAGTCGATCAGAGACATTGGCCTTCACCTTTATGTCTTTTGCAGTCTGGTGATGCATAGCGTGGAGGCAGGAGGCTCAGCCTGGGCCGCTTCCCGTACTGGTCATCCTCATCCTCCTCCTCCTCCTCCTCCTCTTGGGGGATGACGTTGTCGGGCAGCTCCAGGCAGACGCGGTGTCTCTTGGTCTCGATCCTCTGTGTGGGGCTGGGGATTCAGCATAGCAGTCATACAGGAGTTGGCGCACACAGAGATGTAGAGAAGTACTGTTGCTGAGCATATGTTCCATTTAAATGCACTTTTCTGTGGCCATCTGTTGAGGTGAATAGTGCTTTGGAGCATGTCAATGCCCTTTTTAAATGTTGATAATGCACAGACGTAATCCACACGTCCACACAAACCACGTTTGGACGCGACGTCCACACAAACCACGTTTGGACGCGACGTCCACACAAACCACGTCTGGACGCGACGTCCACACAAACCACGTCTGGACGTGACGTCCACACAAACCACGTTTGGACGTGACGTCAGACTACCTGAGAAAAGGTAAACCGACGCCCCGAAAAAGACGCCACCTTTGTGCTCAGCAGAATGGAACGGTCACGTTGTGTTTTGGAGAAACTGACAAAAACATAGGATTTTACCGCTATCTTAATGAAATTGGGGACTTGTTCCAGTAACTGTGATAGAATGGCATAGATTACTATGTTGACGAGTGAAAAAGAGGTTTGTGGTTTCCTTGCTCTTGAAGAGGAAAAAAAGTGATTAATCGTTTTTGAACACAGCAAATTGTGATCAATTAATAACTTCACTGTTATCGATTTACAGCACATGTATATTTATTCAGTTAAGAATGAAGATGGTACGAGGAAATACAAAATAAATAAATATGAAACATATGAACAGTGTTGGGAAGGTTACTTTCCAGTTACAGAATACATGCCAAAAAATGTAAGATGTAACGTATTCCATTTCATCACTCAATCTGAGTATTGTATTCTGAATACTTGGATTACTTCCACATTGAATTGCATTTTATAAGTGTAGGAATGCGGCATTAAATCCTGCTTACTAAACAGGCCTGTTCTTCTGTTCAAACTGGCTGAATGTGTTAGGCCCAATTCTCCCTGAAAATGAACTATTTTATATAATTTGCTGTAGTGGAACAAAGACTATAAGGGTATGTTCATGCGAAAGATATTTGCCATTACATCTAACATTTTTTTCACTGAGCTAAGTGCATAGGTGTTGCCTATAAAATCGCAGACAGACAGACAGACAGACAGACAGAGAGGACTAAAAGGTCTGGGGCGGTAGGGGACCAGTCGAACTCCTTCTCCCTCATCCTGGTGCTGAATGTGTTAAATGCATCTGCATTTTTATGCGTGTTTTCCAGCATACGTTTTATGTGGGTGTCTGTCCAAATTCCCAGACGGTCGGACAATTTGCTGCTAGTCTTGGAGTTACCACTAATCAAACAATAATTCCCATAATGTGTGCGGCTAAGCGGGTGCCTGTTACGTCCAAAGAGGCATATGCTTTGTAGACCTGGATCGGACCTAGGTGTGTTCGCTTTCACATCTCAAGCGAACCGTACCAGGGTTCGTTTGGAAGCGAACCGAGACCAGCTGTTCAGGGAGGTCTCGGTCGGCTGATTTGGTTCACATCGAAGTGAGGTGTTTGCATTCACACCAACGCACCGAACCAAGGGGAACAAACTTGTTTAGTGCGCACTAAATGCTGTGTGAAAGCACAAATAAACTGCTGAAACAGAAGTATCGTCATGTAATCCATTGATTTCAACAATGTAACTGTACTCTAAATACCAACTATTTAAACTGTAATTGTAACGGAATACAGTTAGCTATAATTTGTATTCTGAATACATAACGCCGGTACATGTATTCCGTTACACCCCAACACTGCATATGAAGTTAATGTTGTAAATATACTGTAAGCCAAGGTTAACAAAACCACAGCATGACTATAATGCTGTGGTTTTGATGACGATGGCTTACAGGTCGACTTCAATAATAATCAAATGGAAAAACATTGTTACTCTAGCAATGGTTCTCCATACTCCCAAGCGAACAGAACCGGCTGTTTGTTAAGTGTTTGTTTATCCTCCGATAGTGCCGCACCTCTTTCTCTCCCCTTCTTCGGCACAGCACTCCTGGGAGCTGATGACGTCATCGAACCCCTCCCCCAGGAACTCCCGGGCCTCAGGGGTTGGCCGTGAGTGGTCGATGGGCGCGTTGTCCCGCCCCGCCAGCCACCGCTCGTAGCGTTCCGGCTGGAACTTCTTCACAAACACGTCCATGGAGATCTTCACCATGTCTTTGCGGCATGTGCACTGGAGAAAAACAAAAACAGAACACGCTATTTATACGGATGCACCCCGGGGGGGGCGGCAGTTAAAAGGCTGCAAGCTGTCCTCAGTGCTCGATAAAGAGTCGCAGGCCCCCCTACTACAAGGGGTAAAAGAGATGAGGTATGAAAGGCCCAAGAGGGCATGGTCCACAAGCAGGACAAAATATATCAATCTTATTTGAAGACTGGCTAAAATATAAATCTAACTACGACTAGAAGTTACAAAAAGGTGTGCACAGCACACGCACCGCCGATCCAAGCGACCGCGATTCACTGAGCATGTCATTATTCAGCAACTATTCCGTCAACAGGGGCGGGCGGATCTTTGTTCTACCGCACTGGGTCTTTTTTATTCTCCCAAAAAACACACATACGTGAGCAATTACTGTAATTGGCCCTTGTGACGTGATCGAATGAGCTATCGACACTGGGCGGGGTCCTCTATTTGCATGGCAAGTTACCAGTTCTTTGCAACTTCTGATGCATACTTGTTATTGATCAAATAATGTTAACTAATTACCATATTTTGATTATCAAATTGTGTGTAATGAACTCCAGTGGACATCAAAAAGAACATTTTGAAGTTTTCCCAAAATGTTCACTGTACAGAGAAATCTATCAAGACAACATTATATCATATAAAAAAGTGTCTGAATTCTTTCCTCAATCTGTGCCAACTGATTTTCCTCAATTTGGGCGTTTATCTTTGACCACGATCATAGCGCCCCCCTATGGGTGAAATGGTCCCAATTTGTTGGAGAGCTGCTGTCGGACGCACATCCCCATATACGAGTGGAGTTCTCGTAATAGTTTTTTCCTATATATAAATTAGAATAGGCCTACCAGTTTTGACTAACATTGTACAATATAGCCATATAAAACTAACTAAGAGTGTGTTGTTCGCCATAAGCACAGAGTACACAACTGTGTGATTCTTACAGAACGCATCTTTCATATAATTAATAAAGTGAAAAAGGAGTTGTATGCTTTTTTTTTTTTAACTGCCTTAAAGTTAAAACTACGACTTTTAAATATGACATTATTAATTTCTGCAAAACCACAAGCAGCTGTACACACTGAGGGTATCGATGGCTTCGGTCTAGCTCTAATTGTTTGAGCCCGAGTCTGATACAGAACCTCAAGCTCAGGCCAAGCAACGGGATTGACCTGGGACAGTCACAACCCAGAGCGGGGCGGGACCTTCTGCAGTGGAGTAGTCATATTGTAGCCATGCTATATTTCAGATGCAACATTCCAACTATTAATTAGTATTATACAACGGGTGGCTTAAATCCAGCGATCTGATTGGTTCCCAACTGTTGTATAATGAGCGTATACATAACTGCCATGACGCTTGTGAAAGTTTGCATATCACTCCGCGCCTGCAAGTAGAAACAGTTACAAAGTAAAACATATGTTGAATGATGGAGAGGGTGTAAATATTGTTACTCCGGGAGTGAGCAAGGCGATGGAGGGACTAACGAAAGCTTAGGCACACGGCGAGTGAACTGCTCCATAGGATAAATTGCCGGAGAACCGCTCTAGCCGAGCCTTCTCTCGGAGGGACGCTAAAGTGTGTTGCATAGCGACCGCTGCGCGTCGATGCCGGACAACGCCCCTTAACAGTGGTATAATGAGCACATACCACAGCCTGTCATGATCTATTGCTTAACTATACTACTACAAAACGTATTTAAATACACATTTTTCTGTAATTTGCACATCATTTTTGCACTAGAATCAACCGTGGCTGATACCACTACCAGTTGAACACTTTACTACACCTCTTTTACTTATTACCACTGTTTTAGCTTCCCTTATTATTACTGCCTTTATTTTAGTTATTATTTATTGTGTTGTGATTTATGCTGATACATTTTACACTGATTTACATATTTTTACTTATCTTTATTTACTTTATCTTGTATTGTGTCTTGTGACTGAGTCACAAGAAAAAAGTAAGCCTAACTGTCCGTCCACACCAGAAGCGAATTGAGCGACCAAATCGCCGGAAGTCATTCACTTTCTATGGGCAAGAGCGACCAAAGCGACCAAAGCGACCAACGCTACCAGCGGCCAAAGTTGAGCGACCAGAGCGTCAAAAAGAAGTTGAAAACTTTTTAACTTTATGCAAATGACTATTATTCGCTTCAGCGGCCAAACACTGACAGCCAATCGGAATGTAGACGCTCTTCGCTTGCGTGGATCCCAGGGAACATCGGCAGGCACTTTGGTTCCTACCTACCTTTATTCACTCACTGAACAAAATGTCGGCTGAAGTATTAATCGCGGCTGTAACTGGGCACCCGGTGTTGTACGAACCCACCCCTTTTCATTTCAGAGATAGAAACGCCGTAGTGGTTTGGATATCAAGTGATGATAAGCGGGAGTATTTATAGGCTACATCTAGAACGTTCGTATTTAAGCGGGAATCATTTTAATTTGCTCTCCATGCCACCAATCTAACCAACCAATCGCGTGTAGCATGCTTTAAACAAAACCAAAAAAGTTTTTGAAATCGTCACATAAACAAACTAATCGACAACACGAGGCATAAATGACAAGGGATATATCTAGTCTAGATAGATAGAAAGCCTAGTCAAGTCTTTATTAATACCAAACGACACAAATCGTCGGGAATCCATTTAGGTGGTTCGGCCCACACAGGACAGTAGCCTACAAGACCACACAGAACAAGTCTGACTGGACATACACACAATACATCACATTAAAACTAGACACGCGTTGATAGATAGATAGACAGAAAAGCCTAGATAGATCGATATGTTCCATTATTTGCCTTGCGGAGCCAACCAGTCCTGTGCGCGTATGCAAATTAGCCATGTGCGCGAATGTCTATTTGTTTTGAATGCGACGAATGAGTGCAGATCATGATTTGCAGATCCAGATCAGTGAAACATATTTTAACTACTACAGCACGCAGGGTTTTTTGTTCTCGGTTGTAATTAGCCTACATTTTAGGATTTTTTTTGTATTGGGGGGAATCACTGTCCTACTTGTTGTCGAAGCACTTTATCGAACAAGCAAAACCGTCTCGGCAATATGGCCAAGGTGTATGTGAGAGTTCACTATTTGATATGGCTGTCTGTAGGGCCTACTAAACGCATACGGCTCCTTTAAATGCGTCTGCATAATTGAATTGTACGTCATGAGCGACTTGAGCGACCAAAGCGAACAGAAAAATTCGCAGCGAAACTTTGTGAGCGACCAAAGCGTCTTTGACGCTTTGGTCGCTCCTGGTGTGGACGTACAGTAAGAATTTACTCTTGTGCACTTGTACAATAAGATGTAATAAAAGCAAAATTCTGATTCTGTACTGAAACCTCTGTACATCACGGTATCAACCGGTTGTTTATTTTAGATGCACTCGTTGAAGCTGAGCCCCCATGCCCAGCGAAGTGGAAAACGTCTGATGAATACGAATACGATGAACAAGAAATACGAAAAAGGTAGCCAACAGTTAGTATAATCACTTATTACATCATTCCTTCTTTTGTTGCATCTTACTAGCCAAGAATTAGACTAATTTGCTTGTGTTGGGAAATACAACAGCCCCCACTTCCCATTGAGTTCCTGCATCACTTGCTGTACATTATCCTCTCCTTAAAATAAGTTGTTTATTATTATCTATTCCAACACTACTCTATTTAAAACACATGTTCAGAATCAGAATCAGAATCTCTGCCATTGGACAAAGTGCAACGAAATTGGGGTAGAGGCTCTCAAAATAAGTGCTTTTAAAAACAAAAACTGAATGAGAAAAGGGTTATTTTTTAAAAAAAATATATATAGAATGTTAAAGAACTCAAACAAATATATATATTTTAAAATGTCAGCCAATTTTTTAGAGGTCAGATTGGTATGATAATGCAATAATTTATAATTCTGCATTATTTAGAGAAATAACAGCTCTGAGGGGTGTTCCACGAACGGAGGTTTAAAGGTCCCATGACATGAAAATCTCACTTTATGAGGTTTTCTAACATAAATATGAGTTCCCCTAGCCTGCCTATGGTCCCCCAATGGCTAAAACTTGCCTTTGGTGTAATTCTGGTGTAATTCTGGTGTAATTGAATTACTATGACGAGGAGAAGGACATTATCACAAGAAAAGGGAACGCTAAAGCCTCTGCAACCCGGAGAACCAAAGCAATTGTGAAAAGGCCGACAGTGGCCAGACTGGATCTGGCCCTCAAATTGTCTTGACCCCGGTGGATGAGCTGTTAATAAACATAAATTCAGGACGCCCTGGCATGGAGGGGGTACCTGGAGGTACCTACCTCCTCAGAGAGTCAGGGGCCATACCCCACTGGTTGAATGTAGATTTTTGTGTTTTCTTGTATTTTCGATTTTTTTTGCCTTTGAAGTAACACATGCAAACCGTGCGCTTTCCACAGCGCATACTATTCCAAATGTTTCTTTTTTGGTAACTGGGTAGAAAACCTAAAAGTGACAATTCATCAACTTCACAGATCAAGATGGATTAGTGCGTGTAATGAAGCCGCCGGCTACGATCGAACATTCTCCAGTGGATGCAAGTCCGTTAGGACTATTTTATACTTTGTTGTAAATGCCTCTCGGCATAGTACTCAGACAATATTGCTCTTTGTATGATAGGAGACCGATACAAATCTTGGATGGGTCATCTGAAACGACTGAGATGTGCTCAGCATCTCCAACATTATAGCCTAGATAAAACAACCATTCGCAAAAAACGGAGGGCTACGCAAATAGTCTGGAGTGAACTGAGGCCAGGTCCTCGATTGGTAGTGTTGGCTATGTAAGGCTAATTAAATATATTAAAGATTTGCGCGAGAATCTATATCTCTCCACTCCAGCAAAAAGTCATCCGATATGCCAAGCCGTGGTCTTATCAATCGCTCTCGGTGGATTGCACGTATAATTTGCGCTCCGATATCAGCAGTTCTCATCAAAAGGATATGCCATTGTGAACACATGAAATCTGCGGTGAACGCCGGTTTAAATACCCAAAACCGGGTTATGTTTCAAACTTAACCTGCGCAAAACCTGATCCGACCAGGTTTGATTCAGAGCATATGTTTCTATAGCAACTAACATACCGTGATCCTTTTGGAACGGAAAACCTAGGGTTACCGCAAACCCTGGGTTAACTTACCCGGTTATGTGATAAAACCGGCTTTGTGGAATACCCCTCTGGGGTAGAAACTGTTTTTAAGCCTATTTGTTTTTGATCTGATTGCCCTGTAGTGCCTCCCAGAGGGCAACAGTTCAAACAGGTTATGGCCTGGGTGGGATGAGTCTCTCAGGATGCTATGAGCTCTCCTGAGGCAGTGTCTATTTTAGACATCCTAAAGAGGACATCCAACGACTTTTTGTGCCATTTTTATGATCCTCTGGAGCACCTTCCTCTCAGCTGCAGTGCAACTGGCAAACCACAGCGAGATGCCGTAGCTTAGGACAGTCTCAATGGTGCAGCGATAAAAGGTCATCAGCATTTTCTCCTGAAGATTGTTCTTCCTGAGGATCCTTAGGAATCTGGAACCTGTCGCTTCATGGATCTAATGGGCATAATATGCCCTATTCAGTGATGTTGTCTCAGGGTTATTTGCTTTATGAAAAAAACAGTAATTTTTTTTCTTCCTTATTAGGTTGTAAATTAATTGAGGCAGCCGCCAACAAAAAAATTACTTCAGGCGCACATAACTGACACAGCTATGCACACAAATGTTGTTCCGAGCACCATTACTGCACTCGCTTGCAGCATTTCTTGTCTCTATGATTTCCTTTGTTCTCACAAAATGCTTTCCTGTTCGCTTTGATATTTATCCTGCCTATCCTATCGTTTTGGGAATAAGTGGGCGGAGCCAGCCAAGGGCATTGCATCCCAAACGTGATTAACAATTCTAACTTTTCCCATTTAGGCGTTGATTCCCGAGAAACAGACGTGTAAACTCCTCATCTGGGGAGCCATTACATTTTTTAGATTTAGTTTTTAATATATATAAATACAGATATAAAAATACAGCAAGCATACAAATATATTAAAACTTCATTAGACAACCGCTGTCTTGTCATTATACTGAGTAACAGTTACTAACTACGGCAAGGCAATGAACGTATATAATTCCTGATCAGCATTTTTAATGATTTATATTTCCTGGTCTGTTGATATTCTATATACTAAGTACTGCTTATCTTCAAGGCTGGCTATGGTTCACTGATCCTGCTTGAATTCATGACTCGCATAGTAATATGTTTAACTGCAAGCTGTCTGAGGTGTAATACTGTGCTTTATAGTTCCCCAAAGCATTTTCTGAGTCATCCTTTTTAAGCAGTCTCTTGGTTAAATGTGAGCTTGCTTATACTACCAGAAATCAGACAAAAGGTGCATGGACATCTCCGGCAACATGTAACCAGTCCCATTAAGGGATACAGTGAAACAGTGGCCATAGTTGAATGACAGGAAACACCAGGAGTTCCCTTATCTATAACTTCTGCAGGACAAGCATGCATAACGATTTGGCTGGACATTATGCATGATTCCGGGCGCCACTTGATTGAAGCAGGAGACAACTTCCTCCTTTGAGGGTTCCTCATACTGGGACAACAGGTCGGTGGGGATCAACTTAGCAGGCCATCCACAGTCTGTAAAACAGTGCATTTTGTGTTAGTCACTTTGTGTTTCCATACATTTCAAGTACATGTGTTACGTGTGACAATACTTGGTACATTTTGTATGTTTTTCTAAAAATATAAAAACATTATTACAACTTACTGTATGTAGGGTCTGTTCTGTTGCCCTTGCGGTGCATTCCCTCTATCTGGACTTGGTGAACATGTCCTTGAAGACAGCTTGTCCTGCAGAAGTTTTAGCTTGAGGTCTGCATTTTCTTTGAGACGCATGATCGCCAAGAAGTACCTACAATAATAAATCCATTTTGAGCATAGGAGAGTCTCACAAAGTTATTGTAATTCTCACTTGCATTGAATATTTGCTGTCACGATGTATAAGGTCTAATGTGGCCTTAACATTACAGCTCGCGTAATCAGAAATCAAACTCAACACAGTAACTTTAGGTAGCAAGTTAGCCGAGGGCTACGGCTGTCAACCTAAACATAACATTCTAATACCCTGAGCTAGAAAAGTAGCCAAGGGCTACAGCTGACCAACCTTAACAAAACAACACCCTGAGCTAGAAATGTAGCAGAGGAATACAGCTGACCAACCTAAACATTATAATGCAAGGCATATTTGGCACTTGGTCAGCTCAGCTATGATCAACATCTCGGCACGTGAACACTCGTTAGTAGCTACCTTGTTATTTTAAAACAGAATAAATCCATGACTTATAAAGCATACTTACCGGTCGTGATCCTGGAGGTTCAGGTTGGGCCAACAAAGTGGAAACTGCCTCGTC
This sequence comes from Gadus morhua, assembly GCF_902167405.1. Taxonomy (NCBI): domain Eukaryota; kingdom Metazoa; phylum Chordata; class Actinopteri; order Gadiformes; family Gadidae; genus Gadus; species Gadus morhua. The sequence goes on along the minus strand of NC_044055.1, from coordinate 21,199,353 downwards.
TCCAAAAAGTAACCGGAGCGAATGATCCTGCATCGTAACTTTACTGTGCCTAGTTCTGGAAGCATTCCTCGGAAAATAAAGTGAACAAAATGCAAGGCGGGGGCTGTACTGTGGAAGGGCAGTAACAGTTAACTGCTACCGCTCCATCTTCAGGTCGGAATTACTTCTTGCACCAAGAACAGGGTCTGCTAGACTTGGCGATACAGCTAACCCAAGTCTACCGGCCACCGCTCTAAATAGATTTGTTTGAGGGCGTGGCTAAGCAGCCTGGAGGCGGGACTTCTGCACTTTCGTGAGTCCGACGTCATATTGTCACGGACATAAATGCAAACAAGGCAGTGTTTCAGGCAGTGTTTGAGAGGTGTTTCAGGCAGTGTTTGAGGGTGTTTCAGGCAGTGTTTGAGAGGTGCTTCAGGCAGTGTTTGAGAGGTGTTTCAGGCAGTGTTTGAGGGTGTTTCAGGCAGTGTTTGAGAGTTGCTTCAGGCAGTGTTTGAGAGGTGCTTCAGGCAGTGTTTGAGAGGTGTTTCAGGCAGTGTTTGAGGGTGTTTCAGGCAGTGTTTGAGAGGTGTTTCAGGCAGGGTTTGAGAGGTGTTTCAGGCAGGGTTTGAGAGGTGTTTCAGGCAGTGTTTGAGGGTGTTTCAGGCAGTGTTTGAGAGGTGCTTCAGGCAGTGTTTGAGAGGTGCTTCAGGCAGTCTTTGAGGGTGTTTCAGGCAGTGTTAAGGAGAGGTGTTTTTGTTGGGCGATAGTAGCTCCCCCTGGCTCAGAGTCTTTCAACTAAGCAGACCAGAAAATGTGTAAAAACGATATCCAAAACACTATAGGAAGGGAAAGCTGCAAAAGCATAATATGATCCCTATAATGTCATTGCTGCAATAGGCTTTTACTATAAAAACACTTAATTGCAACAAATAACACTACAGACATTCTGTCTGGGGCATAATATTTACGAAACTTGGTAGTAATTCACTTGACTTCTAGTTCTGATTATAACAGATGTGACTTGATTGAGGCCTATGTGGCTTGATAAATACTAGGGATGCACCGAATTTTTGGCCACTGAAGAATTTCAGAAATTTGTGAGCACACGCTTGTCTGGATAAGCGCCAATATGTCTGCGGTGTGGCGTTTTTCAATGTTTCTGAGAAAGACTCACGTATATCGATTTGCAAAAATTGCAATGCCTTGATTTTAATGCAGTTAGTACACAGTCATAGCCATAAATGCAATGGTACTAGGGTTGCCGCGGTGTGGACATTTTCACACCGAGTAATACACTCGTGTCGATACCGGTATTACAGAGTATAAACGGTATAAACTTTGAAACTAGGTCAACCGCCATCTTCCACACTCGGTGACAGCGTTCCAATTCTCGGTGACAGCGTCTTATAAAGTTCTATATATAATACTAATAGTATAATATAATTGTATATATAATATCATGGCCAAAAGCTCTGTGCGCCTTCAGATGGCCGTAGCGCGGGGAGCTCTCGTAGGGATTGGGCTTCACGGGATTTGTTTACCAGCGTTGCTAAGGTTAACGGTCTTGTGTGTTCCAACGCTTTATTAGGTAGCCTATCTATTAGGTTTGAATATTTATTTATTTTATGAAAAAACGCATCAAAAATAAAACGGTGCAAAGACAAACTGCCGAACTTTTTGTTTTAATCAAATAGGCCTAAAGATGACAGCGTTTTTTTTTTTATTACTGGAAAAAAATAATAAAAAATAACTTGCCGGTGTGCAACACAGAGTTATTTCACAGAGTAATCGGTGTTGGCCTCAACACCGGTAACACCGGTAATACCGTATACCGCGGCAACCCTAAATGGTACTAATAATTGGCATAATAATTTCTTTCGTGTTTCGGTTTTCGGCCTTGGTTTTCTAATTTTCGATTTTGGCCAATAATTTTCATTTTGGTGCATCCCTAATAAATACATAGATAGCCTATATCTTCCAAATGTAAGACACAGCGTGTTTTCTCCTAACCAAACGAATGAGCCAGCAATCCAACAAATATTACACCACATGCAAATAAAAGCAAAGTAAATACATTTAAATAATATATAAGCCCCGGAAATAGGCAGAGCTGGGTTTGGGGCGTCCTCGTTGGTGCAGCCCTCACTTGTGTATCAAACACTGGCAGTCCCACTCTTGCACGTTTTAGCCCTCGGATTTCCATAGCTACTCTGTCTCAACATCAATGAGCCGGCAGGGCTTTGCATCTTTCTCAAGGATTCCTACAGATGGTGGTCAGTGGACATTTAACATGGCTACTCACCAGAATCGCTTGCTTTCCGTATTCAATCCACCGTTGTGTGGCAAAGTTAGTGGACTCTGCACAGTTGTAGCCATGGTTGAAGCCTGCGTGGTAGGCGTACGGGAAGGTCACCATGAACTCACCCGCCTGCTGGGTCATCTATAAATAAAGAAATAAATATTAACAAGCTGAAAGTGTTTGGTCTGTTTGGACACCCTGAGAGAGGTTTCCTGGTAGTCACTGTGGACCGAAGCATATATGTACAATGATGTATCTATGTGTCCGCACATCATAAAGTAATACCTTCTCAAAGGGAATGCCATATTTCTTTAATATCGAGGGTGAGATGAGAGTCATTTTGTGTCTCAGGAAGGCCTCGCAATTTTGTGCACTGCCAGGAAAGAAACCTAGAAGAGGAGCATGAAAGTACACAAAAAATACATTCATAGTCAATCATCATAGAAGTCTGGGAAACAATGACATTCCCCACAACAAAAAATATGAAAATAGAAGATTTCTCGTACCGTGGGCCAGACGCTCCATCCTCTTGCCGTGCTCAGGAGAAACACAGTACCTGTTGACACGTTAACAGTTGTTTGCCTTTGTATCCAACACGCTTCCAAAGTGTAGCGTTTACGAAATATCCATTATTTTAGCATTAGGCATCATTTAGCAAATATCTTTTGTCCATCAGCTACATGCAGGGGGTTCAATTACATGTTATTAACAAGCAGGTCGGGCTTACCCCAATTATAAACCAAACAGAAATGAAAACCAAACATTGCATAATTACACACTCGTCCAATCAGATGGGGTCTATGAGCTTCGCGTCATGACGGGCGCGAGACAGCCGTCTCACAGAGACGGTGGGAATCGAAACGTTGACTATGTTCTATACGTTTACGTCTATATGAATCGTACGCCGCTATAGCTAACCTGTGGGTTCTGGTGTGAACTAGGGGCTAGCATTGTACTCAGGGACGCCCTTGGGCTTTCCTTTACCATGATTTTGGCTGTCCAAAGTGCAGGTAGTTGATACTGTAGAGGTCCATGTCCTCTGTGTGCCAGGCGAACGTGGTCTTCCACATGCCGAAGTACAGGTATGGGGTGTTTACGCCCTCGATGGTGATGCCGCTCTCGTGCTCCACCGTGTCCAGGACGGTGTTGAGTCTGCAGATGTTCCACTCCTTCACGTCCTGCGAGAGACAGGAAATATCACCGCCCCTCAATGTTTAGAAACTATAAAAAATGCTTAACCAATGCTTTTTGTTGTACACGGGAATGGGTTATGCTCGCAATTGTTGCTGCCTGGCACTTGGTTCTATGAACATCCTTACTGTACCGACAACAAAATATTGTTTCTCCTGACAAATGTACATATTGTAAGTCGTTTTGGATAAACGCGGCTGTTAAAAAACCATAAATGTAAATGTACCAGATTCATTCAATGTGTGGTGCATGTTTCAAATTATAGTGGCAAATGTTAGCGTTTACATACATCACATTTATATGGATGGGGGGCATTTGTTCAAATGCGCGGCTAGTGCATTGCCACCCATTAAAACACCAGCCGCTTTTAAAACTGACGGAATGTTAGGGGAAACAGAAAGGAAGTCTGACGTGAACTCACAGGGTCGTACAGGCTTCCGTTGACATCGGCACCGTAGATCGGGGCATTGAATGTCACATTCTTCCAGTACTTTCTCTCCAGCTCCTCAAAGTCTTGGTAGTGAGGACTGCAGAATCTACAGATATTGAGAGAAACCGCCGTCATCATAGGGCTGTATGGTATGGTCTAAAATGTATATCGAGGTATGATTTGAGGCATAGACGGTAACGGTATTATATCACGTTATGTTAAAATTATCTTCTTATTTCTCTTCTGAACGGGGTAAAATACTGGTTAGGCAGCAAAACTGCATAGAAAATATGCAAAATCATTTCTCAAGTTACTTCCTTCTCTGAAAAACACAAATATTTAAAAGTATGGATTTCTTTCCCCACTTGCTCGCGGACCTTGCCGTATATTTTTGCATCTCAATTTGGCTGAAGTGTGTACGGGCAGGTAAGGCGTACCTGGGATAGTGTGTTGTTAGTAGTGTGAGTGTTTTGACCCTCTCTTTAAAGCCCTTTCTATCCACATTTTGAAAGGTAACCATGTCCTTACACAGTTAAAAAGTGACAGCGTTTGTAAATCGTTCCACAGCTGGCTTCTTTTGTCATAAGGACTGGCTTTGGAAAATGGCTGTAGAGGCGATGTCTGAGATGCAGAGACAGCTTCACGCTACCAGCGCTTGTCTCGTATGGTGTGGAATGAGAGCTCATGAAGGGACTATTGCGCAAGCATGCAGGCACACAGCAAGCGCGACTGCGTGCAATAGCATACTGCCTGAGAAGGCAGCATTGCTGTTAAATCTGTCCCTCGGAAAAGAAACGGTGCGGCGAATTGATAAAGAAACTATGTTTCGTTACCATATTTTCAGTAGTTCCGTGTAACTTTACTTTTAACATGAAAAATAAGTTACGTTTTTTATTAACACATTACTTACTTTATAACGCCTTATACACAACACTGTCTACCGATCACACCGGTCTCATGGTAACGTCAAAATCCATACCGTAGTGTAAATTCCCACCGGTGTACTTTCTATACCGTTTATATCTTACACCCCTATCTCATCATTATCTCAGATTCAAGTCATATTGACAAAGCACCCATTTAAAAATGTTCAATAAAATAAATAAATAAAAAGTTAAATATCATACCAGACACACACGAAACTATACTAGTATGCAACTATACTATACAATGTGTGTGGCTCACTTGTCGCTGTTGGCGAGCTTGCGGAACTCTTGGACGGTCATTGCCTTCTTCTGGATGTTGTACTGCGTGAAGAGGCCCGACTGGCCCGTAACGACCTGCTGGATGGGGGCTGGGATCACCAGCCCATCGATGTCGTCATAGGAGCGCCTAGGCTTCCACCCCTTGGGCGGGACAATCTTGGGAGGAAAGGATGGTGGTTTTATGAGTGTTTCTATGAATGGAGTTAGTCTCTATTGGCTGCTTAGATTTTCACCAAATACAGTATTGGCTGATTCAATAATAGAAGTAATTCTCATATTGTGCACAAAATAGAGCCAATTTAGCACCAAACCAAATTATACAATACAATATATACAATATTTTATACTTAGATTTACCATTGATGTATGCCTTAAACAACACGGCATTGTCACACCAAAATTGTATCGGGGGGGAAAAAAAAATTGTACCGCCTACGTAATCCGTGTCGAAACATTACGTCATCGGTCGATGCGATTGTCCGTTGCCACGCAGGTTTCAAAGAACATTTGCGCTCAAGACAAAATAACATAATACAGATAACACTTGTTTTTACTTTATATATTTGTATTTAAGTGTTTAATCAAATTAAGCTAGTAAACTGAGTGTTTAAAGTGTATGTTGTCTGGCTAGCTTGTGTTAATTTAATTTAGATAATAGACGTCATCGTTCGACGCGATCGTCCGTTGCCAGGCAACGTTCGACGCGATCATCAGTTGCCAGGCAGGTTTGGAATTTTCGAAACGCGGATTACGTAGGCGGTAAAATTTTCACCCCCAGTACAATTTTGGTGTGACAGCATCAATCGTGCAAGAGTTATAATGATGCAACATCTATCACAGGCCACAGGGGAGAACATGGTGTGTTTGCCACTGGTGTCTTATTCTCCAGGAATCAGTGAAAAAGGGAAAACAGGTTGGGCGATGATGAAGATGACCGGCATTCACCTTGGCCAGGCCGGCTTTGTGGGCTCCCTGGGACTCCATGTAAGCAATGTATCGGCTGAAATTCTGGAACTCCTCCACAGTGGGATGGAAGGTCATGATGCCTTTGGAGCCGGGGCTCACATGCCCCTGCTCGGACGCCATCCCAGTGATAGCCTAGTCCTGGAGGATGGTGAAACCAGTGTTCATTACTGACGTTTGCTTCACCAAATGTATGAATTAATTTTATTCCGTCACTGCATTGGTTTTCTTTTGCAAACCATTCCTAGAAACCCTTAAATTGCAGACAAAAATCTCCCAAACCGCCCAGCTGTCTGAATAGCTGCATAATTATTACAATAAAATGACAGACAAACACTTTTAAGAGCATTCAATTGACGTAAATGTATGCCTCTTTGCCATCTCCAACTTATTTTTTAAGGATCCTCGAATATAGTGATTTGATGGCAGGTTAGGGGATGAACACGTGAGTTTGTTTGAGCAGCGATTGCAGTGTTTACAAATAGCTACGTTTTTTCGAATAGACCGCGTGTGGGATAAACCATTGGATTACCCGCCCACTAGCGGTCCATAACAACTACGAATAGCCTTGTAAACGCAACAGTAGGCGGTTCGCTAGTGGGCGTTTCATTTCGCTGGTGGGTGGTTTATCAACAAAACAAAAATCACGTTTTTTTTTTAACTCTATTTCTTCATATAATGTCACAAACTTGTGGTTAAAAACAAATGTCCGTTTTTTGTCATTTTTGTCCGGATGCTGCAGACAGCCTCTCGCAGCGGCAATTAAACACACTAATAATGCCATTGGGTACATGCATAGCCTACGCCACTGTTATCAATACGGCACCAATATATTTGAGTTCCAATACGGATCAATGCTATGACGAAGGTCATTGCGTGCCAGACTTGCATGTGTGATAGTCAATGGCGTTTGCACATTAACTGTACATTCCTAGACCGGTGTTTGCAGGGGTGCAACACATGTGATGGTTACACCTGGCAATGGGTGAATCTCATGGTGCATGGAGTACGTTTGTGTACCAGTAACCTCAGCACACCTTTCTCGGGTTCGTTAAGTTCTGCGTCGGCCCAGAGAGTACAAGCCGACTGTGCGGCTCACACTGTGAGCCGAGGCTCTTTAATTCAGGAAATAGACGTACCCACGATGGGGGAAACCACTATTTCCGAAATAACACAGACAAATAATCGTTTTTTAATGGGTAAATATATAAAATAAAGATTGACAAGACCTTCGTGAATTGTCACGAAGTGACTTACTTTAATAAAATATTTAAACTTGCAACACTGAACTAGCATGCTAAGCTAACGCTAAGCTAGCTCAGCTTCATTTATATGAATTGCAGAAAGTAATTCCTCAAATTGGATTATAAACGGTAGTTACAAACCATTATGGGTTGTTTTCTAAAGTGTTTAAATATGCATCGCTAACATATTGAAGGACATGTGGAATTACCTTCCAAACTTATGTCGGTTTGGCATTTGTCAAACAGATTAGCTAAAGTACAGTGGACATTTAACCATGCTTTAAGACACGGCGTGTTCCACTGAGGTGGATGAGACCTCAACCCATCTGAGCTTCATTACCCTAATGTACTCGTTCCCAGTACAGTTTGTTGAATATCTAGCACTTATTACCTCTAATTGAGCTAGCGGAATATGATGGTCCAACGTGAAGCTTTACAAGTGTAAAACAGCCACTACAAGTAAATGTACGTGACTTACCAACGCTCCACACCAGGAACAGTCGCTGTCACTGGAGATGTATGTGTGCCCGATGCTGAAATTACTAATAACTAAATGTTTATTGACAAGATGAGGTTGAAACTAATGCTCTAGTGATTAGATCGCTCTGCTCCATTCCTGGACTGCGCATGCGCACGACCTGCCCATTTTGTTTACCACAGCACGCATGGGACAATGTCAGCCAATCGGGACATGGCTTGTGTGAGTGGAAATATGTTCCTAGAGGATTAGTAGACTTTAATATTGTTTTAGATAGTATTCCATTTGACGTTTTATCAGTGTGTACACTGTGCATGTTACTGCTTACGTGGTAACGCGTTGAAACTACGTCGTTTGAGATTAGACTCCATATTGATGGGAGGAAAAAATGATGCAATTATTGCACTGAAGCCTCCAGCTGCAGCTTGTTGACGTTTTTTTTAGGTATGTCTTTCCTTGATTTTTAACCATGTCAAGCGTCAGTTATGACTAATATCTATTTGATAAAATATCTTTCTGGTAGTGGATGAATTATTCACATTAATGATTACTGCACAGAAAATAAGCATAACACTTTTAGATTGCAAACATAATTTTTATTTCATGCCAAGAAAGGCACAGTCATACACTGAATTCAACAGTTTTGATAGGCTATATAATTTCATATGCATCATTCTGCATTTAATCAGTGCATATGTTGAACAATCACATTAACACATTGTAAACACAAATAATAGCACATTGGAGCACTGACAGTTTTATTGCACATCAATTAGCATTAGAATACGTATCTGTGCACCCTGCAGTTGTAATGATATTATGGACCATTTCCACCAAAAGGTGTCAGACATACATACAGTACCAGCAGCACTTATTGGTTTGTTTTTAAATCCATGATGAATACATATAGCCGTTAGAGGCAAGAGGCCAACTTCTTCTCTTTTTATAAAATGTCCATTCCTCTTTATCATACAAAACACAACATCTATTTCTCAGATTGCATAAATCCAGTCGTTTTGCATCCCTCCTCCAAAAATATGCATATGTAGCAACCTGATAAGTCAGAAGTTCACCCCTAGGTAAAGGAATTTCTCCTTCAGCTGACTGACATTAGTGTTTGACCTTAATGACAATGCTTATAATTCACCAATTTGGTTACAATTGCTGCACCACAACAAAAAATAATACAAATATTGTCATGCGGTTACCAGGTAAGCATAATCAGGGAACATATTAGAATGTGCTTAATACTTTCGGTCTCTCCCATCTCATTGTGAGACAAATTAACATCCATGAGTGAATGTATTTTTAGCGAACAACAATTCTATCCTATTCATTCATTTCGACATTGTTAATTACAAAGGGTTGACTGGAAGAGGTTAGGCTTTTTGTTGATTCAGTGATAAACACATTTAGGATGATAACACAGTTACTTTTCATTATTTTGGCAGTTATTTAAAAGAAAACAGGAATATATTAGCTTCTCTAAAATAAACCCAAGCACGGTATATTTGTATGCTTTGTCCCTGGATGATTGGGGTGATATTTCAACATACTATTGCAATACTGATTCGTTTTAGGTCATTTGGCATATGTTTCTATCTTCACATACACCTTCAGTCTTGATCGAATGATCTGTGATATATGATGCACACAACAGGCAGTTTACATTTTAAACATGTTTGTTTTAACAATACATTAGTTTGAGCAGTACCTTGAATAGGTTTTAGTAATTTAGTTTGATGTACAGTATGGTAAAGTATGACATAAGTGTACACTTAATTACTAACTAGAATAGAACCAATGGTTAATGATTTACTTTCATGTTGATTCATGTGAATATTCGTAACCCTAACGTCCATAACTCCCTTCCAGTCATCATTTGGTTAAACAACATCATAACACATATAACCTTTCATCACCATTTTTCCTATGGTGTCCGAATAAGAAACAATTAATGGGTTGATTAACTCCAACGTTATATATATATATATATATTTAGGCCATTTTTCCATTTAAAGCACATGTAAGATGGGCACAAGTGTTATTAATCAACAACCATTTAACAATGGCAGTTCGCAATCTGTAGTGCTTTACAGAGAATATTAGATGAAGGCAATGAAATCGACATACCATTTCGGCATGGGCCTGTTTCACTTTGGTCTTTTCACTTTTCCAACATTGGATACACAAATCACAAATGGGCTGAGTCCTTTGGACATCCAGGTATCGTGTGATTTTGCAAACACCACGTGATGAGCGCACACGCACACGTATCTGCCAAATATAGAAGCAGACTATTTCGCTCACGGTAAGGATATCCCCATCCACTCAGATTTCGTTTCATAGTTCTGCCTTATCTTGGAGCACCATCAGCCACCATCATTCTCCGAGGCGCGGCTCTATTTTTGTAACAGATCTCAGCCAATAAGCAGCCTTATGGACACGTGCCAACTCTCAAAAGATGGCCCTCTGATCGGTTCTACCCTAAACCAAGACTCATTGTTCTGGTTATTTGTCCACAGTCTTGTTTACTCTCAGTGTCTGGACTATGTCGTTGGTGGTAGCCTTTGTCTCTGTGTCACATTTGATGCTCTCTGTTTTGGACATGTCGGGCTCCCATAGGAAGAACTCATGCAGGAGGGTGTTAACGGTGTCAGGGCACTCCATCATTACCATGTGACTTCCCTCCTCGATGACTTTGAGGAATGCAAACAAGAGAATCTGGTAGCAGAGGAAAGACGAAGGAAAGTGTTATGCTACAGTAGGGTCAAAGTTATTTGATAGAAAGATTATGTCTGCATATCATTGGAGACATAGTAATGCATCTAAGCACTGCACTTTGAAAGGCTTGTGTTTGCTGAGTTGTACTTAAGTAAACAGCCTTTCCTTATGATATTATAATGTTATAACACGTTTGCAAATATATATTACAATATTAAGAAGTTAGATCTGAAAGTATAGGCCAATATTATTAATGGACATAAGTCAACATAAATGAGTGACAGATGAATGCAGCATTTCAAAGCACCCAGGGTTACTTTTGCCTTATGACATCAAATCCTCCCTTCCGACCCCATGGCGACATACCTCCGCCATGCGCTGGTCCTCGTCCATGGGCACGAATTTGTCGCACATGCCGTGCACCAGAAGGATGGGCACGGTGAGCTCAGCGTGGTACACCTCGTCGCCCTCGGGCCAGTACTGGCCGCTCATCATGGCACGGAGGACAAAGGGGGCCACGTTGAAGGCGTTGCCCTGCTTCAGCAGCTGCTTCTCTTTGGCCCCTTGGCGGGCGAAGCCAGCTCTAGAGAAGGAATTAGAAATTAGACTGGAAATGTGGGGAGTGAGAACTGTAGCAGCATAGTGGTAGTGGTGTGAGGGGCGTTTGTCTGCCCGCTGAAAGGTTCTGGGCTAAAATCCAAGCGCAGTGTACATAAAGGCATCCATGAATTCAGCGTTGGATAATAGCTTTGGATAAAAGCATCTCCAGATTATCGCAAATAATATAGGGTCTATTCATTTTTATAATTTAGCATAATGTCTTTTGTTTGAAAAAAAAGAAAAAATAGCAAAAAAAATAATTTGTGTTGTAGAAGTTGAATATTAGAATCACAAACAACTGCGTAGTCAAGGTCATGAGGATGGTATGGTCCTGGTCTTACTTGAGGAAGCTCCAGGCCAGACAGGGAGACAGGCAGTGGAGGACACACGATGGCAGCTGGAAGATAGAGCAGAGGCTCGGCTCAAGAGCTGTAGGACCTCCTCCGTTGATCATCACTACCTTATGGACCAGGTCCGGATACTCATGTGCTAGGAAGGTGCAAAACGACACTCTGGAAGAGAGATATAAACAATGTCAACTGCGTTTTTTTTATAAGTACAGCTTTGATCAATGTTCATTCTAACACTTCTATTTAAAATGACATAGTGATTATTCATTTCTACAACACAGACAAAGACTCACCCATATGAATGACCGATGAGGATGTTGCGTTTGCGGGCGTATCTCTTGAAGATGGCGCGCAGGTCCTCTGCCAGGGCGTAGAATGTGTACGCCGCTGCGATCGGGGGGGCCTTGCTGGCGCCGTGGCCGGCTAGGTCCGGCGCGATCACCTCGTAGCCCAGCCGAGAGAAGAAATCCAACTGGCTGCCCCAGATGTCCAGGGAGCCGCCGACGCCGTGCACAAAGAACAGAGCTACGTCCGACTGCGTCCCCTTGCAGCTGGAGATCGCCCTCTTGGAGTCGATGAGCACCGTGCGCTTGGGCTTGCGGCGCCGGCGCCGGGGGGGCGGAGCCGGCTTCTGGTCCCCGGCGTGAGGGGGGACGCGGGGAGGCATGGGGTGGGGTTCTGGGGAGGAGGCCAATTCCTTGTAGTCAGCCAGCTCCACCTCCACGGTGCTGCAGGGCTCCAGGTCCCCGTCCTGACACTGCAGGATCTCTGAGTGCAGCACGTCGCCCAGGTTCTCGATCACCAGCTGCCCGTTGCGATACACTGTGATCTTCCTCTTGCAGTGCACGCTGCTACCCTTTGGGGGGCCTTTCATCACGTCCTCAGAACCGCCATCGTCCTCATTAGAGTCCACTTTGGTCTTCTTCTTCCCCGAGGACATCTGGTCTTCGGTGACCACGGGCTGTCGCTCAGGGACGATGTGTCGCACCCGTAGAACTCTGCCCGGTTTGACCTCAACAAACTCAAAGCCGTTTGAGGGCTCGGAGGATTCCAGGGGCAAGACCAGACTGGCAGCTTTCCCAGTCAGGCAGCAGAGGATCCCTTCAGTGATGCTGGTCAGCATGGCGCCGGCCTCTACGCATCACCACAAAACACATGGCCACAGGGGATTCATGAGAACTGCAGAGACACACAACAAGGAAAGATGCACTCACACACACTCAGACGCACACACACACACACACACACACACATACTTGCACTCACACACACACACACCCAGACACACTCACACACACGCACACACACACATACTTCCACTCACACACACACGCACACTTGCAAAGACACACACAAACAGGCAAACACTTTGATGCACAAGCACGCACAGATGCGTGCACAGACCAACCAACAGACGGCAACACACACACACATGCAGGTTTACATGCACGCTCACAAATGCACGCACACGCACACACAAATTCAATAATCCTTTCAACAAGGAGTCCAATGACCATTCGAAGAGGAAAGATGATGAGGTCTTTCTGTGATGTCTGGCCTCAGCAAAGGAAATCCCAGAGTAAATTGCTGCAGCCAAAACACACGCTTGTTGTCCAGAACCAAGCTCACAAAGAGCCCCGCTAATCATCATCAACAACATTCAGATAACGTTCATACAGACATAAGCAAAAACAGTTCAACAATTACCCGGTGCTGTCTTTGTTACGATCTGTAGTCTAACTTTGACATTGGCTATAAATAACAGTCGTCCCCTGACATGGTCCCACACCAAGTGTATAAATAGGAAGGGCTTAGCCATGGCAGCCTGAGTGGGTGCATGCGAGCAGCAACCCAAGCCATCTCATCTGCTCAATAGCGCAGGGCAAAACTGAATTTGAGTTTATCTGCCAAACTTCCAAATCATTGCATGAGGTGGCATTAATAGTTACACGTTGGACCCAATGCATATGCAGAGCATTGCATAGCCCAACATGTGTACACATGTTTTTTTTTTATCAAGGGGAAACAGAATGGGAAGTGTCATATCCACAGGGTATGGCCTATTCTTTCCATTTTAGGGAATGAAGCATAATGGAGCAGGTTTGAGTCAACTGTCTGAATGTGCTGCTTGGCATAACATTGCAGGACAGCATGCATTGTTGTTTCTTCTTCTACTGCGTATCTACGTTTTTATTTGAATAAACATCTGAGTACAGAACTGTATGCGACAATCGCACCTTTCACAATTAATAACCTGATGAAGAACCAAAAGAGAAAATGCTCGAGAAGAAGAGCATTTGAAAGCTGGACATAGATGCGTAGTTGCCATGACAGTCAAACTAGGTGTCCAGTCTCAAATATGTCCTGCTTTGCTGCACTACAGAATCACTACATAAAAACATAGACACATTTCAGCAGTGTTCAAAAACCCAGCTCTTAGTAGAACTGTTAAACTACTTCTCTATTTACACCATTTAAATGTATTTTCTGCATTGCAGAATTAGGTGGATGGGCAACAAGTTCGAAGTGGCACACACTGTAGGCCTGCTGCTCTGTCCGCAATCAAACCTCCCCATGGATGGATTGTATTAATAACAAAAATATATAAAATATATATATTTCTTGGTTAGGTTCCACCTGCATGGTTAAGATAATGTAAAAAATATATTTGTATTTATTATGGGGTAAATAGACTGGCCTACGACAAATACAAAAACAAGCTCTCTGGAATACTGCAGTTGTCTTGCGTGATGCAGGTTACTTAGTATTTTGGATTTCGACCCATAAATGCTCAAAGATCTGCACCTTAATTTATGATGTAGGCCTTTAAAACTGGGTATAATATCTAACTAGGCACGCTGTACAGTGATAGGAAAACTGTATTCAAAATCTGCGTTTCAAAATATCACATTTTTATTTACAGATGGCTGCTGTTGGTCATTCTGCAACACAATAATTAATCAATTAGCCTACTTACCCACAAGAAAGTCGATGATTAGGGATTAGTAGATGTCAAATGTGCCCCAAAGTCAGAGCCAACGAAATTGTGTTTGAATTCATCTGCGTTGTGATGCCGCAAATTTGTGGACGCTAATCATCTGCCTCACACTAGTACTCCAACATGCATACGGCTTTGCAATGATTACACAAAATGCATGCATAAATATTCCAATTGCATTTTAATAAAATACCCATAATAGAGCTAACATCTGGAATTTTCCAATTCTACCCAACCCTTTTGCCCTTGCATGCGCATCCACGACAGTCTCCTTCTTCACACGCCCCTACTTGAACGGCAATAACAAGGGCGAATGGACGACCACCAGGGGCTCAGCGCAGCCAATGCGAGCTGCGCGCATCCTTGTTGCTAAGGCTGAGAGACGAGCAGTGTGTGTGTGTGTGTGTGCGTGTGCGTGTGTGCGCGCGCGTGTGTGTGTGCGTGTGTGTGTATGCGTGTGTGGAGAGAAATGCATAGTGAGATTGGTGTTTTCTTTGTTAACGAATCGCTACCAACTCACGTAGTAGTTGCGTAATACTAAAAACAGGATTCTTCAAATGGAGTTATTTATTTTGGTGATAAAGACGTAATTTATAAATATACCTCATTAGAGTCAGAGATATAATACATGATTTCCCTTTATTATTGTACCCTAATTAATGAATATTCCGCGGTCCTTTGCCCTTTGCTCCGCAATAGTTAATTGTTATTTTAGATACATAGTGGGGTTATGTTATGGACGCCTGCCATCACACATTGAGAGATGACTGCAATTGCCATGCTGCAGTAAGACGTGATTCTATTGGACGGAAATGATGAGCCAATCATAGCGCCGCATGGACCAAGGGCGACCTCCCACCCAGGGACATCTGACATTCATGCAGTGAGACAACTGAAGTGCCCGAAAATGAACATTATACGGCAATCTTTATTCCGAATTGGTAGCACAACTCCCAGCAGGTAATAAGCCACTCATGTCTATTCACTCCCTTGTAACGACCAACAACATTATGTTTGTGTTCAATTGCTACCATTAGCAGGCTATCTCGTCAGGGGGTATTCCTTGTCAAATCGCAGTAGTAGAGTAGTGGGCTATGAATGAATCGTTGTGTAATGATGTTTCCATTACTCTCCGTTGTTCCCGAGTCTGTCTCATTTGCTCTAGATATAATTACAAACTTTTAGCTTAATTTTGTTTTTGGGACTTTGTGGGTCTGAAGTCAATCTTATGGTTAAACATTTGAGCAGAGAGACGCAGTTTTGGTATGCAATGTTGATATTTAAATGAACAATTGTTATCCCTTTCATAATGCATTGTGCTGTCTGTCCACAGTATCACTGCTATACCAAAGCATGCAGGCGATGGATCTTCTCACCTGAGATCACTAAGCTCTTGGGTCATCTCCCGGACACCTGGGGGACCTCGAGGCATTCGATGTGGACCACTACAGATGCAGGCTGAGGGTTCAGGGGTGTTTTCCCAGCTACCGTGGCAGTACCAGCAGGTTCGGACCGGAAAACGCGGCACAGAGTACCAGCCGAAAAACATAAAGCGAAAGAGAACCCATGGATGGATCAAACGAATCAGCAACCAGGGTGGGATCGAAGTCCTTCTACGTCGCATGTTGAAGGGAAGAAAATCGCTAAGCCATTGAGGATTGGTTCACAATGTCTTCTAAGAGAAACATTGTGGTTGCTCAACTAAGTGTGAATTGGTTTCACCGATGGAGGGTGTGGGCTGGGGACTGGCGTTCATCAAATCCTTGATGGGTGGATTGGGCCGCCCATGCAAATCTGGGCTCACTTTGTTGTACTTTTTACTCATGACACTTTGCTGTATAGATATGTATATTCTTAAATTGTTGTCTTGTATTCCATCTCATCAGCCAGTGTTCTGTTCCTGGACTACGTAAAACCACTATAGTAGATACAAGAACAACATAATGATGCCTAATAAAAGGAGTACCTCATCACATGGTGTAACTAATTTATTCTACAAGCTTTCAATACAGTAATTAATAGACGCACCATCCATTGTTCACAGTGTTCAAAGTAAGGGAACCAGTCAGGGATCACCGATTCAAGGCACATTGGTCATGTGGTAGTTGCTGTGGTGTATTTCTTTCAAAGTTCAAAATAGTTTATTCCTGCTCTAAGTGAGAATTGTTGACATTACATGCGTGTACAACATATTTTTTATTATATATTATATTATAGATATTTAACTAGACTGAATGACAAGCAGAAATAAATCGAATTAAAATAATTTCATTTTTTGATACATAATAGTATCCACAAACAAGCTCCTCCTGAGGTCTAGTAATTTGCTATCCAATAGAGCACAACATTAACCGCTCCCTTTTAACAGCTCTGGTTCTGGAAGGAAATTTCACAATCATTTTCTCCATTGACTCTTCATAACATCGTTATATAAAGAGTTTTAAGCATGGAACCAAGCAAATCGTTTGTCAAGGTGACAGTACAACATTTGATTTTGGGCAGAAAACAATTTGGAAAACAGAAGAAAAGACTACATTATTCTTTGGCAACGATTGAGGAAGTACTCATCCCATAAACCATTGCAAACTTTCACAACCCAATAGTTTAGCGTGTTTCTTGCAACTTACAACCTTTTTCATTATTATATAGTTTATATTGTTAATACAAGTTGTGTCATATATTCTGTGTTTGTGTGTGTGTATGTGTATGTATAGTGTTTCATATAGTGTATAGGGTTGTCATGGACATGGTACGTTCCTTCGTACCTGACTGCAATCACCGTGTAATAACGTTCCTCGTTTTTAATTTCTTAATTTTGGTGCTAAAAAAAATGCTTGTTGGTATAATGCTGGTG
Source organism: Gadus morhua (assembly GCF_902167405.1). Classification (NCBI taxonomy): domain Eukaryota; kingdom Metazoa; phylum Chordata; class Actinopteri; order Gadiformes; family Gadidae; genus Gadus; species Gadus morhua. The sequence continues at coordinate 21,182,038 of NC_044055.1, read as the reverse complement.
ATGTGCAGCCATTTTTTGTATGTTTTAGGGCTCTGCTTATTTGCAATCTTCAAAGTTAGCTTTATATAATAAGCTGGGATGAAGAGTCAAGTCAAGTCAAACCCACTAGGGGACCTTTTATTGCAGCCAGTTAAAAACATATTAAATCCATCATAAATACAACATACCAGACCAGACAGGATACAGTACAATGCTAGATCAAATCATCTGAAGACAAAAACAAGCAAATTACTGAGTGCAGAAAGGACTTAATGCAGTCATTTGTGCCAATTTAGTCTTCAAATTTCCACGCAAAGAAAAGGGTCTCTGCGTTGAAACCCTATCTACCTGAAGGCAGAAGCTCAAACTCCGTCTGCAGTTGATGGATAGATATAGATACAGACCAAATATGGTATGAGCCTGTGCTTGATGCACCGCAATAACTTTGCTGGCCACCCTGACGAGACGACAATGCCTATGGCTAGGTTCAGGTTCCTAAACCACATCACAATGCATAAAGACAGCACACAGTCAATAAAAGTATGTTTATGAATAAAAAAAATATATTTTGGTGCACACAGTAAAGGAATTATATTCCTCAAGAGTAAAGATGTTGTTAAGCCTTCTTAGAAATTCCATCTGCATTAGACTGAAAGCACAACCTGGTATCAAGCACAGTACCCAAATATCCGTTGTGTTCCACCAAATCATTTTCAGTTCCCTCAATGACTTTGAGTTTGGGGAATGGTGCTGATTTCCTAAAATGACAAGCATCCACCACGACAAGTCTTTAACGACCGGTCTATGATCAAGTTCCCTCGTTTCAGCAGGCTTACTATGACTGAGTCATCTGCAAACTTTATTAAGTCTATTCTTAGACTGGCTCTGGTAGCTATTTGTGTAAATAATGAGTGGAGCTTGTTTGAGAGCACATCGTTAACTCTAAAGGAATGATTTTGGTCCCACGTTCACGGAACGCAAGGGGGTTAGGCCTAAAAAAAAAAAAAGTTTGGTTCCTGTTGGTTGTCAGTTGAGGTCATGGGTAGGTAGGGAATTTATTTTATTTTTTTATTTTATTTTTTCCAGCGGCAGCGAATGATAGGTAGGTTGTTTTCACTTAAAAACGAGAAAATTCGCTCATCCTTGTACAGAATGAAGAGGTGCTGTACCAAAACGTAATTATAGAGGTGCTGTACCAAAACGTAATTACATTAAAAAAAAAAAAAATTTTTTTTTTTTTTTTTATAAAACTCATAAAATAATTTGGGTCGCACATAAATTGACAGGGTCGGTCGGAAACCGGAACCAAACAGAATTTTTTTTTAGGCCTTACGGACCCTCTTAAGGGCCTGATATGCGCCTCCAAAAAAAATGTAACCTTCCGCAGCAGCTAGGGCTGTTATTGGTCAGCTCACTAAAACCCGAAACAGAACCCAAACAGGTTCACGACTGCGTCAAAGCGTCTGCTTGGTCCTTGCGTTGCGTGAACTTGGGACCATAATCAGCCTTTAAGGCCCTTTCCACACGAGCGAAAACGATCTTTTCCCCTCCGATTTCCTTGGTAGTGTTTCAGGAATTTTCCATAAAGACGGACTCAATGCAAAAATGCATCTAGCTGAAGAAAAGCTGAAGTACATATTCAAGGCCACTCTGTGGCGCTGGTCCTCGACTAAAAGAAGAAGACGAGGCGGAGCGTGCGCATCAAGCCTGCGCGTTGTATCAAACATGCAGTCGAGGAGGAGAAAGCAGTTAAACCTTTTCGATTGAGCAGAAAATACTTTTTAATGTACAGTTATTAATTAAATTTAGCAAGGGGCTGTATTCAAAACTTTGTAAATCTCCCAATACAAAGTTGGGGGAACCCGGAGACATAGATTGCAGTTGTTGTGTTACGAGCCGATGATTTGGCTTAAGGATGTATATAAACGACATTGAGCGGGATTCTGACAAGAAACATCCCTAAGAGGAAAACCATAATCATCGCTCTCTCAAAACCGGTAAAGATCCAGCAAATGCAAAGAGCTTCCGCCCAATCTCCCTGCTATTCCACCCGTACAAGCTGTTTGAACGCCTGGTCCTCAACAGGCTTGCCCCAGTCGTTGAACCAGCCATCGTCCCTCAACAAGCTGGATTCCGACCCGTCAAATCCACAACAAGTCAACTTCTGAATCTCACACAGCACATAGAAGACGGGTTCCATAAAGGTCTGGTGACAGGAGCCGTCTTTGTTGATCTATCTGCCGCATGTGACTCTGTGAACCTCCGCCTCCTCCTGAAAAAGATCTTGGAGAAGACCTGGCACTGACAGACCTCATCGGAGCCCTCCTGAAAGATAGGCATTTCGTTGTTGTCCTTAACAACAAGCAAACGGAATAGCTTACCTCAAGGTAGTGTGCTGGCTCTACACCAATAACATCTACACCAATGGACAAGACCACTGAACGGTTAATCTATGCTGTCGACCTCTGTGTAACATCCCAAGAGAACACGTTTGAAGCTGTAGAAGCGAATCTCACCTCAGCCCTAGCTGAGCTACACTTCTACTACAAGCGCAACCACCTACACGCAAACCCAAGCCTGCTCGTTCCATCTCAGGAACCGGGAAGCAAACAGACCTCTTAACATCACATGGTCTAGAGCACCTCTTGAAGACAAAAACACCAAACTGAAGTTAACTCCCGAAATAACATCCTCCGGAAGCTGACCAACTCCAAATTGGGAGTAACAGCACACACACTAAGATCTACTGCTCTGTCCCTGTGCTACTCCACTGCAGAGTATGCGTGTCCTGTTTGGGAGAGATCATCCCATGCCAAGAAGCTAGCGTTGAATAACACCTGCTGCTCAATCAGTGGGGCGGCAGTAGCTCAGGAGGTAGAGCGGGTTGGCTGGTGACCGGAAGGTTGCTGGTTTGATCCCTGGCTCCTCCTAGCTGAGTGTCGAGGCGTCCCTGAGCGAGACGCCCCACCCTGACTGCTCCGGGCAGAGAGGTGTGGCGTCCCCTGTCTGTATAAGCTATCGAAAGGAATGACGATGGTGACCCATCGTTACTCCCGAGTTACTCCTGAGGAGACTCGATAAAATGAAAAATGAATGAATGCTCAATCAGTGGCGAAGCTAGACTTCTTTTGGGTGGGCTCAAGTCCACCCAATGGTATCGAGAAATAAGCCTAATTCATGATTTTTCACAATAGTGCCACCTTTTGGTGCAGTACCACAAATTTGGGTGCATGGGTAGTGGGGGTTATTGGTAACCATACCTGCAAATTTCAAGAGTTTTCGACTTACTGTATAGGCTGCAGTATGACTTTTACAGAATTTGGGGGGAAAAAAACAACTTACAGAAAAATAAAGGGGACCCCTAATAAGAGCCATGACTCTCAAGGGCCAAATTCACAGCCCCTCCATAGCGATTTTGTTTCAGAACATTTCAGTAGAGATGTTGAGTTCCTTAATCATTAATTCCTTAGATGACTCTGTCAGACCACACACATAAGGTAACCCTAAACCTTCTAACCATAACCCTGACCCAGAAGGTGTGTGGCTCACAGTTGGACAAGTCTTCTTTACATCTGCTTTTCCCAGACAGGGCCACTGATGAGGTGGTAAACATGCACCCAAGCCTAGGCTCAGGGAAGGTGCTGCCTTTGGGCTGGTCCACACTAGTCTCAGGGAAGCTGCATTCTTTGGGGTGGTCCACACTATTCTCAGGGAAGCTGCATACTTTGGGGGGTCCAGGCTGTGTTCAGGCAAGCAGCTATTGTGATGGTCCACACTAGTCTCAGTGCATCAGCGGTTTTTGTGGCCCCTACTGGGCTCTGGCCAGCAGCTATTGTGGTGGTCCACACTGGGCTCAGGCCAGCCGTGCTTTTTGTGGTCCACACTGGTTTCTGGCCAGCAGCTGCTGTTGGGCTGGTCCATGTATGAACCATTTAGTCCAGGTCCCCGTGGGAAAAGCACCCACAGCAGCAGAAGGACTTCATCGCCGTCTGAAAATGACACCAAAACATGAAATTTATGTTTTTGTTAAAAATACAAATATGAGTAGACTAAGGCTTTAGACCTCTGACAAACCTAGTGGGATGTCTGCTATGGCTGGCTGGACCTCCACCGTCCCCCTGGCAACCCCATAGGAAGCGGTAAGTAAGGATTCAGTGCTGTCAAATCAAAAATCCAGAGAGAGATTTTTCATATGTCGTAATTCCATCAACAAATCCTGATAAAAAGACAATTAAGCAGTGCATGAGCCCAGTAGCGGTTCCTGGCCGAGCTCACCAGGGAGGCAAACATGAACGTGCATTCTTGAACGTGCGCAGTGCACCCGCACATGCATGTCTTTCTACACAACTTTAAAAAAAACATTCTCGTGTGACGCGTCGTTTGGAGGCGTCGTTAAGAGAGGATAATAACTCAAATAAACGACACACTTAAAAGTGTATCAGCAGAGGACAATGCTTCTAAACTTTTAATTAAACGTACAGACAAAGTTCAACTTCATAAAGTTAAGTTCATTCATGGTGCGAGCGTGCTACTTAAATGTAATGCATGGCATGGCAGCCTACAGGGTCAACGACACGTATCCTCCAATCACATAAATAAAATATTGTGGAAATTGCATTAAATGGAAAGAGACAATTCCTCACGTTGGGCACACGAATGCGTGACTCGTTTATTTCGTTATAAAACCAAAACAGTAAACTAACATTTAATGGGACAGCCATCCCTGAACAACCAAGACAAAGTAAACGATATGCATACAACAGTGTAGATTATATTAATTTCTCCTCCGGATTGTACTTTCTTAATGTTCCCGTAACCCTGCGTTCACACCAAAAGATGCATTTGCTGCCCGAACGCGTTGCCGCTGAAGTTTTGCGGCGCAGCAAATCAGGTTTTGCGGCGCAGCAAAGGTTTTGCTGCGCCGCAGTTTTGCTGCGCGGGAAGTTTCGCGGCACGGCAAGTTTTGCCCGCGGTGCTTCTGAATTCATTCACAACCATGGCCGACATTACGAGCATTGCATGTCTTTACCTGTTGTGGAAGAGGGAGAGACGTTGGAATGCCCGTCGTTTATGGGTTCATGAGACCATTCGGAGACTGGAAGGGCACGGGCGTGCTGCGCTGCAAATCAGATTCTGCCTGCCGCAAATCAAATTTTGCTGCCGGTTTTCTCGGCAGCAAGTGCTGCGGCAGCAAAGCGTCTCTACATTCACTTTGAATGGGATCGTGCTGCGCGGCAGCTTTTTGTATCTTTTGGTGTGAACGCAGGGTTACAACTTCAGTTAAAGCCACGGCATCTCTTTCTGCACTGACATCCTCAAATCCTAAGAATCGTTCGCACGCATTCCCTTTCTCATTCACATTATCTAAGGATGACAGAGATCTGACACTGGCAGGACACATCAGTTGTATCGTCAGCTTGCACGGCGATGAATGGAGCTGCACTAATTTCGCGATCGATGTCTGCCTTAATCACCATTGCTATGCTATGAATGATGTCGTTCTTTATGGCTTTTGATGTCCCTTTGAAAACTGTGGCTGATTCTAGATGTTGAGCTAGCAGGATCTACCTCACAGTAAGACTCCACCAATTCAACGTAATTCCCCTTATCAAGGCTATTCAGCTGACTCATTGTGCCAACGGAAGGCCTGCTCTTGCTTCCCAAGATATACCACTGCAATAATCATTTTACGTAGTGTCTCCCGATTTCTTCTCACAAGTCCATTGTGGCGCTGGGTAGCGATGCTAGCTGCCTGGCTGAGGGCTTCATCAATCTGCACACGTCCAAACAGTTTCAACTTTAAGTTGGAATTAATGTGGCTCTTTGACTTGCCATGTCTCTCCATGGCTCTTTGCAAGTTCTACTTTAAGTCATCAAATCCAATGCTAATCCATGGGTTAGGTGTAGGTGATTTATCAAACAAAATGCAAGGCCAGCAGAATAATTTCCGATCAGAGCCAGCTAGCCATTCCGTCCGAGCGTAGTTCTCCTCCGTGAAGCTTTGTGGTCTGGATCAAGTTCAGTCTCAGTGTTGGTCTTCCATTCTCTATATGCTCAAACTGTAGCCTCGAAAATTGTGTTCTTGTAGATATTGAATTATATTCTCCTCCATGTTGATATCATTGTTAGTCGTAATCTTTCTTCAGGTTTTCCCCAGGTTTGATCAACCCAAATTTAAGACTTTTTTTAGACTTTTTTAAGACCACTTCAATAAAAATTAAGACCTACATCGCACCCATTAAGCAGTCGTAAAACGCGGTCTTGCATATGTTATTCATGTTTTTTTGGAACATATGAAACATTCATGTCAATACATTAATGAATGTGCCAAAGGATAAGTGTGCACTCACCAATCAAAGAGCCAAACTGAGGGCCTAACTCAAAGCCTAGAGGCATGATGTCTCTTAAGACCATGTACCCAGAAATGATAATAAAAGATTAAAAAAACAATACACAAAGTGATGGTGTGAAAGTGTAGCTGTATTTTTGGTTTAAATATCAAACTTTCAACACACAATATAAAATATAAACAAACAAACTCTTTTCAAATTGCTGTGGTTTCTCAGCATTCAAATTTCCTCAACCATTTCAATGAATCCACCACTTGCCTCGTTGACCTCTTTTACTAACTCCTTCGTAATGTATGGAGCCAGCCCAAACCCTAACCCTAACCCTAACCCGTCCACAGACATGGTGACTAATGTATGATAGTAAGCATTATTGGCCCCTAACACTAATATTCGGAAACAACACTGCCTCAAAAGGATATTGGCCTAAGCAACACCAGTAGAGGCTATACTTTTCCCTGAACATTTAAACGTTGCAAACGTGCAAAAACATAATTATATATTTAAGTGGCATTCAGTCCAATGCTTAAAATATATCTGTGGCCTTCAGTAGGCCAATGCTGTGGTAAACAGTGTGTAAGGTATGACCAAGTGTTTCTTTCTGTTCAATAGATAGAACTTTATCAATCCCCTGTAGGAGAAATTTGTTAATGTTTGTCCCTATAAAACAATAATGGCAACAAAAAAAAAAATACAAAACATGACGGTAACTATAAAGTCAAACCGTCCAATCTGAAGGCTCTACTTAACCACTCCCCCTACTCACTTCCAGCAATGCAAAGCGAACAGAACTGAGGTGGGGAGGGCGTAGCTTAAGTAGTTTGTGAACGACCCAGAGGAACGCAACGCAAATTCAATGTGAACATGTATGAGGCTTTAATAAATTCCCGGACGATTTTGAAATTCCGCCCGGATACATTTAATTTTAAAAGTATCTCAAAAAGAGGGCATGTCTGGGCAAAAGAGGACATCTGGTCACCCTTCGTAAGGGGAACCCATTTGATTCCTACCTGTTCCACTGTTAAATAGTGGCGCAAGTTGGTGGGCGCTATCCTGGTAATTTCTCTGCGTGAGAAATACGAAGTGTGGCGTGTGAGCGTGTGCATGGGTCGAATTACGTGTGTCTCACGCCGAATGCGTGAGACTTGAGGGCCCTGCTTCCCCATGATGTGGCGTCTCCTCTCGACTGATTTTGTTTGTTGAGATTGCCGGCGCGAAAACCCAAAGTATTGTTCGCGCATACTCCAATAAATGAGACGTTCTCTGACGTTACGCAAAACGCCGATACGCAAAACGCCCCCTATTTTCCCCTTGTGTTACAGTCCGGTTGACTACGAAAACATATCCTAGTAGGAAATTTAAGACCATCTTTAAAAAATTAAGACTTGGGTAACGCAATTTAAGACTTTTTAAGGCCTTAATTTAGGAACATGAAATTTAAGACATTTTTTAGACTTTTAAGACCCCGCGGCTACCCTGTTCTGACCAGAAAGAACAAATTTGCTCAGAACATTATTTTAAAAAATACTGATTTGTGATTGGTTGCAAGGAGTAGATGAGGCTGGCCTCCCTTCCTATGTTTAACATGGTATAGATGATTTACCTCGCAACAGTGAAACTGAATTGTGATTGGATATTTTTTTTATTCTCAAAGGCGGCAAAAGTGAGTTTGGCCTCTTTGCCTCCGCTCCCTTCAGTGGCCAACCCTGGACACAACAACATGCTGAGAGTAACGTCGGCCAGCCTCCGCGCTTGCAAAGGCACTTCGCAGTTGTTGTTTAACATTTTCATGTAATTATTCTGTCATAAACACACATTGCACATAGATAATTTTGAAAAATAAATATTTTTTAATAATAATTTATTTTAATTTCTTTACGAAAATCACGAGGAGGCGTTGCCTCCATTGCATCCTCTAAGGAACCGCCACTGCATGAGCCCAGAACCAAATGAATGTTGAAAGCATTATATTAGGAAGCAACTCAATAGTGGATCTGGGTAGCATTGGAGAGAGAATGGCACACCTACCCATAGGCGTCGATTACGCCGGGGACGCGTCCCCACCAGATTTCGTCATGAATCATTATGTACCCACCACTTTAAAAAAAAAAGAGAAAGTTCTTCTCAATGCCGTGGAACGCTCCGTTCACTTGCATGGGCTCTTCACAACTTTGTGGTGAAAGCTAGATATAAATTGACCGCTGTCAAGGAAAACAAAGGACTTTTTGCCTATAATGACGTCTTTGGTTTCACTCCTCAAGAGGTCCGGTAACTTTTCAACCCCAGCGTCTTCGGTTGCTAAGCGACGTCAACGTCTTTGGTGGACTATTTCTCTGCTGATCAACACTACGAATGATGGTAACAAATAAATTGTAACAAGCCACACCATGTGAAGTCATTTTTTCGTTTTAGCAAGTAGCCGTGTAATAAGCGGGATAATATATAGAACGTCGCCGGTCGAATTTAAGCCCCTTTCAGTGGGGAAGCAATTACCCTCGCTGCGCGTCGGTGTCCTGTTCGCCCTGTTGGGGCTTATTTTCCCGATAATGACCGGCATTCTATACATTATCCCTTACTTATTACACGGCTCTTCTCAATGCTGTAGACTACATTCGTATTCGGTTGCTAAGCGACGTCAACGACTTTGGCGAATTATTTCTCTGCTGATCAACGCTACGAATGATAACAAATACATTGGAAAGAGACACACTGTGTGAAGTTATTTTTTCGATTTGGCAAGTAGCCATTACTAATAATACCAATACTCTTTGGCTGGGATGATGAGGCATCATACAATCAAGTCATTTTAGCCTGAATACATAGGTAAGAAGCACCAGAGCAGGTTGCTAGTACCATGGACAGTATCAGAACGATAACCTGTTGAACTAAATGGATGTGGTAGGCTACACCACGGGATGCATCTGCAGACCACTGCCACATAAATAAAGGTAAGACGCGATATTTATTGCTTAAGATTTGCTGGTGCTGTGGCGAGGTCTTTTGTGTTTTTTGCACTCAAGTGGTCGACTGTTTTAACTTGCAATTGATAGTCGGTGGAGTCAGTCTCTTGTTGACACAAAGTGACTTTTGGTCATTCTTGAATTCTGGAATAATTGAGGGGGGGAGTTCATGAGTTTTGGTCAGAATGCCTGATGTAGGCTAGTTTTGATGGAATGCGTGTTGTGAATTGAGAACAGCCAGCTCCTGATGTGATTCAGCGTTCAGCTGTGCAACAAATATATTTTTCTTTTTCAATCTTGACGACTTTTGTAATGCTGTGTGTAGCCACACCTTTGGCACCTTCTGAACTTAAACACGCAGTTAAATTCCTTTCCTAGCTCCTCTTGTTTATGTTGTTAGCTTAGCCCTATCATGTCACGTTGTCAACATTGGATACATGGAGCAGAACATAGTGGGTCATATGTCTGATGCTTTTTGAAAAAGTTTTCTTATTATTATTAGATGAACAACTCAGTTAAACCAGATCCGTTCAATAGTTATGCGCTACTCTGCTCTAAGCAACGGAGCATGCAGCTAGAAGCCGGTGCTCATAAACATAACTAAAAATAAACAACCCTAGTTTCTTCGCAAAATAATAACAATAATAATATCAAAAAAAAAATCATGTTATAACTTAACCAACCAGTCTACGGATTTTTGTTCAGAAAGATGAGCATGTTGACATGCTCTGGGGTCAGACGCGGCCGCAAACTGGTGACCGTCAGTCCAGCCGCCGAAAACACCCGCTCTGAGGGGACCGACGTTGCCGTGATGCACAAATACCTCCGTGCTAACTTGGCAAGGCGGGGGAACAACTTTCCACAATCCAGGCGCTCAAAGTTCTTTATTTCTGCTTCGATGCTAACCTCGCCTTGAGTGGTAGGCCTATAGTGCTCCCCAAGAAGTCATTTTTTAAATCATAATGGTCCCACACCAGACTTCGCCGTGGCCTCATCCGCTTCATGATTACATCGCCGTGTTATCCATACTATCCGTACTTACTAGTCTAAGTTTGAGTACGTTGGGCGTTCCGATTCAGATCGGGGGAAAATAAGTGTACTGAAAACGGTCAAATCGCGAAGTGTGTGGCGATGTACACTTTTCGTACTCAACGGCAGCCATCTTAGCTACCTAGCGGAAGAGGGCGGAGCTAGGCTGAGCCAAAGTCGACGCATTTTCCACATAGCCTGCATTAATAGTCATTTTGTAGTTTCTATAGCTATTTATAGCTGCTAGGCGTGAAGAGTTCACCGTTCAAAGCGGGATGTTTATTGCGGGGGAGGAGCCGCAAATTTAAATATTGCCCCCGTGTGGTAAAATGTTTAATTGCATACTGCATTAGTTTAATCGATGAAAAATGTACGCAATCAACGAAATTCTTAACGATCAATTAGTTGATCGTCGATTAATCATGCCCATCCCTAGTCGCAACGCATCCCTTTATTAACCATGTGAATGTGTTTTACCACTCACCGCTACAATGACAAAGAGGGTAAAGAAAAAATGATAAATAAACCATAAACCGTTGACCAAAGATTTACCTAAAATCTCTGTATGATCCCGTTTCGTCTGAAGGCCAGCGGCATTAGGAGGTGGAAGGGGCACTGCGTCAGGCATAGGGCCGTCTGGTCTGGGTAGTTCCTGCAGAGGGACCCCCTGTCTGATGGCTAAATTGTGTAGCACACAGCAAGCTATGATGATCCTTGTCACCTTTTCAGGCCGATACTGCAGTGTCCCCCCCCTTGCTGGAAAGGCACAGCCATCGCCCTTTCAGCAGGCCTATTGCGCACTCAACGGTGCTCCTCGTGCGCGCATGGGCCCGGTTATACGCCGGTTATACTTCCTGCTGGGTCCTCGGGTTGGTTAAGGGGGTCATTAGCCATGGCTTCAGCGGGTAACCTCGATCACCTAATGACCCAACCCAGCAATAGTATTTTAAACATGTTGTAGCCTAATACTCACCAATGAGCCAGCCATCTTCCACAGCGCCTTCTTGGAGACGCACACCAACAGAGCTTTTCTGCATGATGAATGAGTCGTGTGTTGCTACAGGCCACCGCGCAACAACGTTTAACAAGGATAGATTTGCATCACAAACGATTTGTACGTTGACAGAATGAATCCCCTTTCTGTTAACATAGTTAAATTCGTTAGTTGACGGTGCTTTTGTGGCTATGTGGTCGCAATCTATGGCTCCAATTATGTTCGGGAATCCGGCGATGGCGTGAAAGCCCCGTTTGATTTCGGCTTGTTGGGGGTCTCTGTAAGAGAACTGGATGTAGTTTGGGGCCAGGGAAACAATTGCGTCCAACACCGCCGGCATGGTCCTACTCATCGATGGCTGAGAAACGCCGGATATGTCTCCAAACTCGCGCTGAAATTTGCCGGTAGCTATAAATCCCAGGGTGGAAAGGAGTTGGATATGCACAGGGATTGCGTTTGTGAGTCTCGTGTCTCGAGCCAACATTGGCCCTAAATCACGACACAAATCCAGCAGTACATTCTTTGGGAAGTGGTACCTGCTAAGAAGTCACTCTGTGCTCTCTCAAAGCAGATCAGTACAATCTTTGAAGACGCGCTCCCTGCGGAGCGCATGGTTGCCAAGTCTCCCAATAACGCATAAGCCATGGCACTAGATTTCAAACATTCCTCACAGCTGTCTTTTATAGGGTTTGACACCAATTAGGTAATTTGTCTGTTTAAAATTAGACAAAGGAGTAATTGAATGTTTTCTAATTAAAGTAAACATGGGACATATGTGGATGTCGATTGCTTAATGCAGACGTTGACACTCTTAAATGCTTTGCTTTGCACTTGTAACAGCGCTATTCTACCACTAGGTTCTGTTCGTAAGCTTGGCCAGAGATGTGCTTAAATTTACATTTTGGTCAATTCCATACTTTGCGTGGCAATGATCTTACGCCCTCCTTACGCACAAATCTGTGCGTAAGTACGGTTGATAAATGAGGCCCCAGGCTTTGATTACAGGCTTTGAGAGGCTACCTGTTCGGATCGGCTTAGCTCAGGAGGTAGAACAGTTGTATTGTAATAGGTTGCTAGTTCGTTCCCAAGCTCCTCCTAGCTGAGTGTTGATGTGTCCCTGAGCAAGTCACTTAACCCTAACTGCTCCCGACGAGCTGGCTGTCACCTTGCATGGTTGACTCTGCCGTCGGTGTGTCAATGTGTGTATTATCCGATGTAAGTCGCTTTGGATAAAATGCCCTAATTGTAATTGTAAATTGTACCCGTTAAAGTGCAACACAAGTTACCTGTAAAAGTGCAAAGAGAGCAGTGAGTCTTCTCGTTCCCGTCCTTAGGTCATTTTTTATTCAGGACATGGTTCTCAGCAGCTGGTTGAGGTCCCTGCCGACGCTCGGGGGCTGGGAGGCGGCGCTCTGCCGCAGGCCGGGCCCCATCTGATGGTGGAGGGCTCGGCACAGGCTGGTGGTCGCCCGGTGCACGCTGCCGCTGGACGGGCCCAGCAGGCCCCACAGCAGGGGCAGCGCCTTCTGCTCCACCAGCTGGGGCCGGCGGGGGTACAGCTCCATCACCAGCTCTGGGGGGGGGGGAGGAGACGGAGGGAAAGGGGGAGGGGAGGAGAAAGAGGAAGAGAAGGAGGAGGAAACCAAGGAAGAGACAAAAGAATGGGAGACAGGAGGAGACAGAGGAGAGGAGGAGACCGAGGAAGAGGAAGAGACGGAGGAGATGGAGGCGGCAGAGCAGAGCGGATCAGATGCCTCTTGATTGGCCACACAATGGTATACGTATGTTTGGTGCTGATCATTGCAAAAAACAAAACAAAGAAACATTTTAGCCATTAACAAACCTGCAACCTTCTCGATCAGGTCCACCTTTGCTTGGCCGCTAAGAACCCGTGCCTTGAAGCAGAACGGCTCCAGGAGGAGGCTGTTGTCTGGAGAGGGGCAAGGAAAGAACACATGAGTAACAAGGACAACGCCGTGGTCAGACCGGACCGTGTTCCGGACAGCTCCCCACCGGGCCCTCACCGAGGTTCAGGACCAGCTCGCAGAGGGCCCCTGTGGCGGCCGAGTACACAGTGCGGTTCTTAGAGTTGAGGTGGTTGTCCACGATGGCGGGCACCAGGTGGTTGAGCACCCCGGACAGGTTGTCCTTCAGCAGGCGCACCATCCCCTGCAGGGCCTCCAGGGCGTACAGGTTCACCTTACGGTTGGACTCCAGCAGGCGGTCTCTGAAGAGGTCAAACACCTGGGGGAGCGGGGAGAAACGGGGAACAGGTGATAAAAAAAGGGGACAGGAGGGAGTCTCAACAGCAAAGGGGATAAGGTAGGGCTGGGCGATATATTGATATTTAAAATATATCGATATTTTTTCAAACGCGATATGAAACGAGACCATATCGTCAATATCGATATAATTTCATTTGCGTTGAAATTACATCACATTTGTTCCAAATAACACCAGTTTCGAACCGCGCCTGCCGCCTGCTATTTCGTAACTCTGCTTATGTCTCTCCGGCTCACACACACAGTCTCTGCCTGCCCCCCCCCCTCCACTGACTCACGTCACTTTTTGAAACATGAGCCGTGTTCGAAATCGTTCACTATTCATTGGGTATTTTAAGTGCACTATATTGTGCATGAAATTAACCACTGAGAATTCGAACACCACTACAAAATGGCGAGCACCCTATATAGTGCACTATATCTGTGATAGGGAACGATTTCGAACACAGCTATGGAGTCCGCCTGCGCATGCAGCTCCGAGGAGCTTGTTTGCAAGCGAAAGACCAACGGCTCCATAGTATGGAAATGGTTTGGATATAAGTTGTCTGACGAATTACAAAATCACGTAATTTGTGGAGTGTGCTTAAAAACTGTCGCAACCAAAGGGTTGCAATTCTGTCCATAATATTCCGGAGGTGCACACAGCTTTTGGCCGTGATATTATATATTATAATGTTCTCAAATACGAGGCGGAGGCAGTGTCTAGTCCACGGTTTATTCAACCATCAAACTGTATTCAATTCTGAACGGTAGGAATATTAATTGTAAATCGAAACGGTAGGTAGGTATAGAAATAACGGTAACTCCACAGTAACTTCAAGGTTTCTCACTCCGCGAGACCCAAACATAAACATAAAAGGTCCCATGACATGAAAATCTCACCTTATGAGGTTTTCTAACATAAATATGAGTTCCCCTAGCCTGCCTATGGTCCCCCAGTGGCTAAAACTTACGTTTGGTATAAAACGAGCACTAGCTGTTCTGCTCGCCTTTGAAAAAACGGAGGCTCAAGCGCGCTGATTTGGAATGTCTTGGTCTGTCACAAAGCATCTAAGCTCCTCCCCTTACTCTGCCTGGCCCACCCAGAGACGTTGGCCCGCCAATGAGACACGACCGTGCAAGCGCCACATGTGTGTGTGAACACACACACTGTAACGCAAGTGTTTCTTGTCAGTTCTTTGACGTCTCTTGTATTTCCACAACGAGACTGTATTGGGGGTTATCTGAGCCATGGTAGAGAAGGAATTGGGGGAAAGGAACTTTGGCTTTGACTCGCTGAAGTACATGAACTGCGACATTCTGTGTTCTAGAATATTTACAGAACACAGGTAAAGGCTATGTGCGCCTCGCCATTGCGATACATCCACTGTAAACAGAGCGCATGGTACCGTGGCTGCACGGCAGAATTTCGGGAACGTCTTTGAATACTGTGTTAGTTGCCCACTAATACCTATATTAAAGAATACATAAAATAGCATGTCATGTCCGCCCCCCCCACGCAGTCGTTACGGTTCATAATATTTCGGAGGCGCACAAAGCTTTTGGCCGTGATGTTATATGATATTATACAACGGGGGACCTAAATCCAGCAATCTCATTGGTTCCCAACTGTTGTATAATGAGCGTATACATAACTGCTATGACGCCCGATCATTTTGTGAAAGTTTGCATATCACTCCGCGCCTGGAAGTAGAAACAGTTACAAAGTAAAACATATGTTGGATGATGGAGAGGGTGTAAATGTTGTTACTCTGGGAGTGAGCAAGGCGATGGAGAGACTAACGAAAGCTTAGGCACACGGCGAGTGAACTGCTCCATAGGATAAATTGCCGGCGAACCGCTCTATCGGAGCCTTCTCTCGGAGGGACGCTAAAGTGTGTTGCATAGCGACCGTCGATGCATAGTGGCAGGCCAGGAGGGACTACTTTTTAGTATTCTTTAATAAAACAGCTACTTTGACTTTCTTGGTTTCTTTTTAAATGTAGTGTGTCTATGACTTTCGTTTCGCCATAACAGTAACCGTTGTATAAAAGCAATAGATCACTTCAGTCAGTGGCATGTGCTCATTATACCACTGTGAAGGGGGTCGCCGGCCCTCCGCTGCGCATCGGGGCCGGACAACGCCCCTTAACAGTGGTATAATGAGCACATACCACAGCCTGGCGTGATCTATTGCTTAAATGTTCTCTAATACGAGGCGGAGGCAGTGTCTAGTCCATGGTTTATTCAACCATCAAACTGTATTCAATTCCGAACGGTAGAAATAGTAATATCAAATCTACGCACGGAGCGCACCCCCCCCCCCCCCTTCGACAAATATCGATATTTATCTTATATCGATATTCTGCTTGAAGATATCGAGATATGACTTTTGGTCCATATCGCCCAGCCCTAGGATAAGGGCGAGTGTGAGGTAGTGAGTGTTACGAGCGGTGGGGGGGTTTTACGGACCGGGAACAGGCTGCGGATGACCATGCTGGGGTTGTGCTGGCAGTCGGCCACCAGCTGGTCGAGGCCTTTGATGCGCTCCCTGAAGTCCTTGGACTCCAGCAGAGCGGTGAGCTGCCTGATGTACTCAAACTTGTCTTCCATGATGGGCCCCTGAGGTTTGGAGCTGTACTTGCTGTTGGGCTCCCTGGAGGGTACCACAAAATATAATGTCATGAAACTGCATACATACTTACTACATATATATATATATGATCTTGGAAATAAGATAAAAGATATTCTTAAAGTTTGCTTCAAGTTGAGAAAACATATGCATAATTAATATAGGAGAGACATTGCAAACAAAAGCCATAATGTGTGTTCTGGAACACGACCCCGAGAGAGGAGCTGACCTCATAGCATATATAAGGCTTTTACTTTCACCAACATATTTCCAAGGTGGCTGTCATGTGTCTGGGAGGAGTCTCACCTGGGGGTGGTGGTGGCGGTGTTGGTCGGGGTGGCGGTGGCGGTGGTGGGGCTGGGGGCTATGGTCTGTTTGGGGAGCTTCCTTTGGAGCGTCGAGGCCCTAGCGGTGCCACTGCCGGGAAGCGAGGCTGGGGTCTGGGGCGTCTCACCCAGACCCTGACCCTGACCCTGACCCTGACACAACAAACACAACAACAACAACGTACACCAGACCCGTCACCAAGCGGTAGGGTGGGGCGAGAGGGCGGGGCCTTCCGTACCTTTGCCTTGAGTCCGCTGACCGCCTTGCGGGCGGCGGAAAGGTCCTTGGTGGGGATGTTCTTCTCCAGCAGGCTATCAAAGTCCCGGTGGGAGGACAGGAACAGCAACATCCGGCGGCCAAAGGACCTGAAGGGGGAGGAGTGAGACCGGCACGTCACCGAGCCGTTGGACACACGCCAAAGCCTGCAGCCAACACAGGAAGCCACCGGGGGCTCTACGTGCCTGGGTTCCGGGGAGGAGTCCAGGGCCAGCTTGACCACGGCCGGGAGGATTCTGTCCGTCACGTCCTTCCCTCCGGACAGCAGGCGGGCCACGCCCACCCTCTCCAGCAGGTCGGCCAGGTGCTGGGCGGCGCACTTCCTCACCGCCGCGCTCAGGTGGCTGCAGACGCACACAGGCTCAACATGAAGGACGCACACAAAGAGACACAAACCACAGAAGTACACAACGGATGGAGATAAGGAAACATCGGCTAGACCTCTGGAGTATCCTACCTACCAGTCCAAAGCAGATTAAGGATGTTAGAAACGTTTCCTTCGACATTCAAGTCCTGTTTAAATGTCTATTTTTTCTGTTGTGCGTTTGCATCTGCCACTGATTCTTTGTACTTTATATAAATCACAGATTTGATCTTGCAATACCGTTACTGTGGTAGATATACTAGAAAACATAACAAGGCGCAATACAGTGCGTTTGTGTCTGCGTTGTGCGTGTGCGTGCAGCCCCATGACCTCAAACCCCCGTCCAGGAAGGCGTTGATGCAGCGTGCCGGCGTGCAGTGGCGCACCATGTGGCCCAGCGCCGCGTCCACTTCCTCCCGGATGAAGGCGTTGCTCTCGGCCGCCTTGTGCAGCAGCGCCCTGGCCGTGGTGTCCACCTCCATGTCCATGGCCCGCTGCAGGTGGCAGTACAGGACGCCTAGCGTGCACACGGCTACGCGGGACACGCCAGAACGCAGGTTCTTCACCTGAGAACCAGACACACACGTGGTAGACACCACTCTCTCTGTAAAGGTTCATTGAGTGTCTTGGAAAGCGCTATATGATTGAAATGCAGGCGTTACATTATAGTAGGTTTCACACTCCTCGCTTCATTCAAGGCTGTGTTTTGCTAACTTTGTTCATGTCGAATCAACCACTCGTTGGTGTAGAATTGATGGGGATGGTTTTACACACAGCAAGGTATATAGACTAAGCTGTAGACAGGATTGAGTTAGTTTTACACTTGCAGACAGTGACGGACTGTCCACACCCAGCCGCCCGCCCACTCACACGCCCATCCACAATGACAGACGCTGGTCTCCATGTGACGTGGTAGAGAGAGAGAGAGCACCAGGGAGCAGGCCCAGAGAGGGGGAGCTACCTCTTGAACGAGGGCGAGGCAGACGTCGCGGAGCCTGGGGAGCAGCGTGTCCACGTGGTTCTGGGCCAGACTGCGCAGCACCGTGAGCCCTTCCATCTTCTCCTGCCTGCGTTCAGAACCACAGCAGGTAAGTTAGATGAAACACAAGTTCGGATTGCTTCGACTAATTCTGTGTGTGTGTTTGTGTGTGGGCAAATTCTGTGTGTGTGTGTGTGTGTGTGTGTGTGTATGTGGTGTGTGTGTGTGTGTGTGTGTATGTGGTGTGTGTGTGTGTGTGTGTGTGTGTGTGTGTGTGTGTGTGTGTATGTATGTGTGTGTGTGTGTGTGTGTGTGTGTGTGTGTGTGTGTGTGTGTGTGTGTGTCTCACCAGTTCTCTGAGCTGATGAGAGTGAGGCTCTGTGTCATGGCCAGCTCAGGTTTGGGGAAGGGGTGGGGCCCGGGTGGGTCTCGCTGGGGGCCGCTGAGGGAGCCCTGGGCCGGCTCATCTGCACACACACGTTTGAAAAATAAACGCCGGTCTCAATTAGACGCCGGCGCCTTGCCAGGGTCGCGTGACAACTTCACAGACGTATTTCCGAGCATTACCAACTTTCGCCAATAGATGGCATCAGTTCACCAAAAGGAAAATCCAAAGGAATTAAAGGCCTGTTCCATATGGACGCCTGTCCCAAACACAAGCCGCTTGAGTTCAGGGATTGAAACAAATAAAAGCCCGGGCTAATAATTAAAGTTTTATGGTATGCAGGCTCAATCCTATAAAAAAAGAAGAGTTACTTTGGATTGATTTATTTGTGTAAGAGATGCCATTCTTACCTCTGCTATCCAACAGCTTCTCCTCCAGCTCGGACTCAGCGGTCAGCCTCTGGTCGGGGAAACAGCGGCCCCCGTTCTTCTGCCTGTTCCCAGGTGGCCCGGCCTCTTCCCCTGCCTGGTGGGGGGGCGGGCCCCGGAGCTTCTCCCGGGGGATCCTGCCGTTCCTCAGACGCTCCTGCACAGGGGGAAACGGGCTCAACGCGTACTTACCTCTGCCCGCCACGCCTTCAGGAACGTCAGAGGCCGGCGGGCTGCCTGGGGCCTGGGACCTCTGGCCGTTGGCGGACTGGGAGCGCTTCGTCCCAGAGAGGTCCGCCTCGGCGCCTCCGAGTGCCCGGCGGCGGGCGGAGGCAGCGGCGTTCCGGGACGAGGGGGCGGAGCTCAGCGGGGCGTCCCGCAGATCCACTGTGAAGGACACTGTTTAAAAGTACACGTTAAGCATATTTTAAAGCAACAAATATACTTGGAATAACTTTTGTATACTTCAATTATATTTGTACAACAATAAAGTGTACTACTTGTTCACCTGGGGGTCTATGTGGGGGCTTGGCCTCAGTAGGGCGGAGGACGATCCTGTCGTTGGCGCCAGCGGCTGGGGCAGCCAACCGGGGCAGCCTAGCCCCCCGAGGGTGGTCAGGGTCAGCCACTTCTAATGAGGGGAAATTAAAGTACACTTTAAAATAACATTTTAATAGTGTAGTACACAGGACTTGAAAATAAGTGTACTTTACACAAGTACACAATGACCACGTATTTGCAATTTTTCTAAGGCACTGTAATACAATTTGTATTACAGTTAACATACTTACGTTAAATACGTTAAACATACTTTACTTTAAGCACAAAAAGTAAAAGTTCACTTGTAATAACATTTGTATACTTTAATTATATTTGCAATAGGGCTGCAACAAAGAATCGATAATATCGATAAAAATCGATTACTAAATGCGTGGCAATGAATTTGGTCGTCAATTCGTTGTGTCGCGCAATTAATAAGTTACTCATAGGCGCAGCACTGTTTACAGCCAGCCGCTGACAGGTTGGTTCACGGTTCATGCATGCCCACAGCGAGGTGTGAGCGACCACAGCTTGTATTTTGGTCATATCTTAAAACTGGACTGTAGGCCTACATAAAAGTGTTGTACCTTCACTGTCTTTGGGTTAAAAAAACTCCTTCAACTCAGTATCCGTCTAGTAGTCCAACCGAAAACTCTGTCAGCTGCTGCTGCTGCAGACGTTGTGCAGACGGGCTCGGAGTCGGCACCGCGTGCATCAACAGTCATTCAAAGCAGCGGTAGTAATCACACAACCGGACGGTAAAGTCCCGGAAAATAGGCAGGATATAGAGCTAGTTAGCTTTAAAAAAACAACAACTCACCAATGGTTACAAACGGTGTCAAATGTGATGTGTTCAGGTCGGCTCAGTAATATGATTGATGCGTTCAAATGCAACAGAAAAAAAAAAAAAAGAATTTCGATTTTGGTGAAAACCCAGTAATATAAAATAGATAGTAAAGATAGAATTATGACCTGTTTAATGTCCTATCTTGAACTATCATCATCTTATAAGCAATTAAAGCAATATTACAAGTTCTATTTCAAGGAGTCTCGAAAATGGTATCAATAGGTTTGACCGGTTAACCATGGACATCCCTTATATACATAAAAAAGTATATCATACATTGTATGTTTTTTTTTGTGTTATCCCAGTTATGTTTTTTTTTTTTATTATTATTTAATATTACTTTTAATAGTTCTGGGACGTTGGAGCAATAACCTGGTGTTTTTACACTTCAGTCTGCACTGTGAATTTGAAGTAATGTTCAGTTTTTGAACAAAGATGCGGTTTCTTTTTTCTATCCGATTCATCGATTAATCGAAAAAATAATCGACAGATTAATCGATTATCAAAATAATCGTTAGTTGCAGCCCTAATTGCAATTCACTAAAGTATACGACTTCTTCACCTGGGGGGGTTTGGCCCGGGGAAGTCTCCTGGCTCGAGGCGGCACCCAGAGCCCGTGCACAGAGGGACACGGTGTCGGAGTGGGCCGCCGTGATCCAGGCTTCCTGGCCGTCAGCCTCCTCAGCCACAGCCAACCGGGGCAGCCTAGACCCACGAGGGTAGCGGGGGTTAAGGCCCGGGGGCTTGGCCTCAGTAGGGGGGCGGAGGACGACCCTCTCGTTGGCACCACCAGCTGGGGCAGCCAACCGGGGCAGCCTAGACCCACGAGGGTAGCGGGGGTTAAGGCCCGGGGGCTTGGCCTCAGTAGGGGGGCGGAGGACGACCCTCTCGTTGCTGCCACCAGCTGGGGCAGCCAACCGGGGCAGCCTAGACCCACGAGGGTAGCGGGGGTTAAGGCCCGGGGGCTGGGCCTCAGTAGGGGGGCGGAGGACGATCCTGTCGTTGGCGCCAGCGGCTGGGGCAGCCAACCGGGGCAGCCTAGACCCACGATGGTGGTCAGGGTCAGCCACTTCTAATGAGGGGAAATTAAAGTACACTTTGATAAAACATTTTAATAGTGTCGTGCACAGGACTTGAAAATAAGTGTACTTTACATAAGTACACTAAAATACCACTTTAAAACTTTGTATAATCTTTGTAAGTACACTCTACAGCTTGAGATGTAGTTTACTTAAAGGTTGGGTATGGAATTCGCTTTTTTGGCCATTTTTGCAAAATTACTTGAAATCCTTATCATAACCCGCTTACAGCCACTGAGTTAGAAGTACTGACATGAAAATTAAACAAGTCAATCATCTGTGGAACGGGCAGGGCTCGAAAAACTCCAGCCAATCATTTCCATTGCCACCGAGTTGCATTGGACAGTAAGTACGTCAATCAAACGGTCGTACTGCACTCCCCCTCCCCCGCGCGCGACCCCTTCGTGCAGTACTCGTGACCCAGAGCTCGTGAGCCAGAGCAAGCTCCTGTTTGTTGTTATCCTGCGGTAGCTACTGGAACTAGTTAATCCACATTTGGACCTAGCAGTAGAAGCCAATTTCCATGGCAGACAAGACGCCACCATCCCCACCACCACCACCACCCAGTGATGTTGCTAGGTACGCGTCCTGCGTCCCTGACGCATTAAAATCTGAAAGGACGCACTAAACTCACAATCCATGCGTCCCGGGGACGCATCTCATTTTCCCCATGAAAAACGATACATTGTGAACATTAAACAACTCGTGTTTAATCACAGTAACTGGCCAAAGAAACCTTCTTGTGAGCAGATCGGACAAGCGCTGTTTCAACCCTCTGCGCATCTACTTGGCGCAGGCGTGATCCCCTGTACAAAGTATCGCGACAAGCTAATTTAGCCGCTACCAAAACAACTAGCTCGTCACCGCTGATTTCATTTCAACAATTAAAAATATGAACTTCATAGTAAATAAACCCACGTTTCCACTGCTCGATGCTGTGCTCATTCGTGTCGAATGAGCAAATCAAACAGGATTTTTTTGCAATCCTTCTGATTGAATATATGTACATTTATGACAAAATCGTGAGGACTAGGCTTGTGACACACACACACACAAATGTGGCGCTCGCGCGGTAATAGCTCATTGGCGCCACCTAGTGATCATTATGTGCAAATGCACAGCCTCTCATTAAAATGACTTAGGGGTCATTTGACCCCTCTTGCGGCGCTAGGAGTAAGTAAAAATGGCCCGGCGTTTCTAGTGTTAAACATGAACGGTTGAGTACTCCAGCTCTAACCATATCATACCACCATCAAGGAGTTTAACACTATTAATTTAATTTAAGAAATAGAATAATAATAAAAAAGAAACACATTTTTTAAACTGGGGAGTCGACTCGGGACCCATTGAATTTCTCAGGGACCCACCCAACTCGCCACCTGTGGGTCCCGGGGACTCACTACATTGAAAACCTATCAACATCACTGACCACCACCAGCAAAGAGAAGGAAAACTCTTTTTCAGAGAGTAATTGATAATAAAAACGCTGAAAGAGAAAAACTGAAATCAAGAATAATCCTAGGCGCTGCTTTCGAACGTTGGCGGCAACTGAAGGACGCGAAGGATCTAAAAACCGATGCTTGTGTGGCGGTTGACCTAGTTTCAAAGTTTATACCGTTTATACTCGGTAATACCGGTGTTGAGACGAGTGTATTACTCGGTGTGAAAATGTCCACACCGCGGCAACCCTAGTGAAAACCAGGACTTCCAATACAATTATATGAAACAAACATACATTTTCTAAAAATAGTAATGATTTATGTGACCGTTTAATGTTTATAACATCTGGTGCAACCATAGCCGCGAGAACGTATTCTCAGCAGGGGGTGCTGGAAAAAAAAAACTCAGCCTGCACTAGACTCGCAACTCGTTACATTGATAAAAAAGATATATAGCAGCGCAGCTCAATTACACCAGTGCATGCGCGCACAGTTGAAAATCGATCGTTGTGTTCACACCATGGTTCACAGAACAAGTTTAGCGCACCACCGCTACCCTCACACTTTTTCATATAACCTTTTTTCAGCACTAGGTCATATGAGCATTAAATAAATGCTGCGTCTCAAAATGCCTTGGACAGCAGCGAGGATGACTCGCTTTGCCACGGGCCAAAACAGTTCGGAGCGACCATAGCCAGAGCGAACACAGCGGGGCAGTGGAGTGTCAGGAATAGTCTTTGGTGTACACATCAGTATGGCCTATTTGCACTACTGTTTAGTGGCAATGCAGTGTTTTATTCTATGCCTTTTTATTTTCGTATATTATTTCAATTAATACAATTTATTTATTCATAAAAACAAGGTCTGGTCTTCAAATCTTTTTTCCAAATATAGGTCGTCTTACAATGGGGTTTGTGTTTATATTCGGACCAATACGGTACAGCGGGCGCTCACATGACGTTAAGCATTTCCTGGTGCATAATGTGACGCTTCAGAACCTAAAATCCCGTTTCTCCCCGTTGACACGACAACACATAACCGGCGTTTTCAGAAATCTCCACTTTGGCCAGAGTTTTTAGAAATGATCGTTTTCTGTGATAAGACAGGGCCTCGGACAGGGGGTGTTGCAGCACCCCCACTTCCCGCGGTACTGGGTGCAACTTACAGCTGAATGTAGTGCCATGTTGTTAAACGAAAACCTACGCTAGCCTGGCTCGCTCTCGCGCATCTCTGTTCGCGCTCGTGCATGATTGCGCGTCCAGGTACTTGGAATGGGTGGAGTCAGAGTCAGCGTTGAAGGAGAGGGGGTAGGACCATTTGAGTTGTGTATTTTCAAAATCTGCTGGCGTTTCGCAAATCCCATACCCAACCTTTAAATACACTTCTATTTTACAGTACATTTGCAATAAAGTACACTTTTTACAAGTACAATGCAATACCACTTAAGTATTTGAGAATTGGTATACCGTATTTTCCGGACTATACGTCGCTCCCGAGTATTAGTAGCATCAGTCAAAAAATGCTCCATGACGAGGAAAAAAACATATATACGTCGCATCGGTGTATAAGTCGCATTTATTTTTAAACATTTAAACAGTGGCAGTTTCTGACACACCATGGTCCGTGCTCTGATAGACAGGTGGTTGCGTTGCATGAAGCGATAGCACCAAGATGGACCGCCAGCAAAATCAGTGATATTCATCTCCTTGGCAACTACCTGGGCATGGAGACGCAACTGCACCGTTGATAAGCCCCGGCCAGCAGCACGCTGTTCAATGACCCATCTGTGGACTCGTTCCTCCAGCTCTGGCCATCGGGCTTTCAGCCCCCGGTTAGCTTTCTTTGTTTTTTTCATCGCAATTAGAGTTTCCTCGGCTTTTCGCCAGTCCCGGACAAGTTTTTCACTCACCCCAAACTTTCTTTCTGTTGCTCGATTGCCTTTTTCGGCTGCATACTTTATAATCTGCAGTTTAAATTGTGCAGTATAGCTTTTGCTTTTTGGCGGCATTTTATTTTGTGTTCTCTTTTGTTTTGTTTACGGTCTAGTTTATTTATAATTGATTCGGTGGTGCAGTAGGCTTGCAGCGTTCAGTTGCAGGCCTAATGAATGACGGTGCCATCTTGCGGCCGAAGATTATGTACAATTTTGGCATATAAGTCGCTTCGAAATATAAGTCGCAGGGCAAGCCAAACTACAAAAAAACCCTGACTTATAGTCCGGGAAAATACGGTACTTATTTTTCAGTACATTAAAGTTTAACTTGATAACATTTATTGTGAAATACACTTTTGAAAAGTACATACGTTAAACATACTTTTAAATGAGCACAAAAAGTAAAAGTATACTTGTCATAACTTTTGTATGATTCAATTATATTTGCAATACACTAAAGTATACAACTTCTTCACCTGGGGGGGTTCGGCCCGGGGAAGTCTCCTGGCTCGAGGCGGCACCCAGAGCCCGTGCACGGAGGGACACGGTGTCGGAGTGGGCCGCCTGGATCCAGGCTTCCTGGCCGTCAGCCTCCTCAGCCACAGCCAACCGGGGCAGCCTAGACCCACGAGGGTAGCGGGGGTTAAGGCCCGGGGGCTTGGCCTCAGTAGGGGGGCCGAGGACGATCCTCTTGTTGGCGCCACCAGCTGGGGCAGCCAACCAGGGCAGCCTAGCCCCCCGAGGGTAGCGGGGGTTAAGGCCCGGGGGCTTGGCCTCAGTAGGGGGGGCGGGGACGAGCCTGGTCTCCTCGGTGTATGACTCCCTGTCCTCCATCATGATGGAAGCAGGGGTCAGTTGAGCCCACAAAGAAAACAATGTCTTCCTGTCCATCGTCGCTGTTCGATAATCTCTCTATGAGTCTCTGTAATAAAACATATTCAATTTATTATTTAATTAATGGAGTCTTTACCACATACACTGCTTTTGGACCACTGCTTGGGTCTGAAGCATACGCATGCAATTTTGAATTCTGGTACAAGAAATTAAGTGTGTGAGTGACGACGTATTGAGAAAGATTTGTGAAAAGAGAATAAAACGGCATGAGTTGTACGCTCCTATCACGGTGTCTCATTCATTAAGTTGACATTTACAACAACATTACTTGCATTGGAAGTCGATAAAGACACTGAATAATTCGGTAAAAATCACGGTTCAACGCTGAAAAGTTGAACCAACCACGATTGTGTACAGCGCATACCGAACCGTGTACTAACATAATTTATACATGAACGTCAGTAGCCACTAGCTAGTAAGAGAGTGAGCTAATGCAGTCGTTAAAACCCCTCCAGCAGCAGCATTGCTTCAGATATGACCCTCATTAAGTGCGATGGCGTGAATACATGCAGCACAAACGTTCCACAAATGTACAATCTGTATATTCATGCGGTATTACGGTTATGGTTTTCGAGCTTACGGATATTGTGACAGAAGGTTACGACGATTACTGCTAAATCGATCCGTGTTTTCACCGTGAAAAACCATTTGCAATGGCATACATAATTGTTAGCGTTATCGAATAGTTCGATGACTTTCTAAAATGACATTGAACTTTTCGAAGAGGGGGCAAGGGCCCTTTGGTGTTTGGAGAGTGAGGTGAGAGAGGCCGTGGCGGGCCCGAGGTCCACGACGACCCGAGCACGGTTAACCTTATTTCAATCGAGCAAAATGTGGTAGATTTATCTTTTACACTTCGATAAATATATAATTGACATGTAATAATGTGCCATGGACGGATTTATAATAGCATTGAAATAAAATGGGACTACTTATTACTTAGAGCTATAGTTCATGACTTACCTCTACTTGGCGTCGAAGGGCGAATGAAACTTTTAGAACTTGAGCAGGTACTTGATTGACACGAGGCATTATGACGAGCCCAGCTTCCCGAACCTATCATTATGCGCATTGTGACCTCACAGTAATTTGTGTGTTTTAATACAAAGCCTGCCTACAGGGTACCCCAGATCTTGAAACAAAATTATCACAAAAAAAATGATGCTTTGCATTATTGCGTATGTATGCTACTGATAGTGAAAATTGCACCAGGTGTGATGTGACCGTGTGAGGATTAAACCAACCTGAGTTGGACATTAGTGAATCACACATATGAATGCATGCGTTCATATGCATGTGCATATGAACACTGCACAGAATAATATTCAACATTTCCACATTCAATCATCATAAAATATCTGATTGCCTAAACTACTACGCTACTACGCATTACAAGGTTATGGTTTGGCAGCAGGTGGCAGTATAGGACCTGAAACCAAACCTTTGAAACCCGCAAGAAAGACACCCTCACATCAATTTGGGGGCCCAATTCGAAATCTTTAGTGCCACTCACAGGCCAAAGCTGGGCTTACTTTAGTCCTCAAAAGTTTGAAACATGGCCGGTTAGCTTTTTCCTTTCGGCTCTGTGTTCCTTTTCCATGCTGAGAACAACACAATATTCAGTTATGCAATTTATTATTTTTTGGGCGATTTAAGTCACTAGTCCAAGACAGATGCTTATGTCCAATGGCCTATTGTTGGCGCGGTCTGTTGGTTTACGGCCTGATAACAGATGCTCATTGAATCAGGGCCAATGAAAAAATAACATATTCAAACTCCACATCCTTCAAATGAATCATCTACTTTTGGCATTCTATAATTGTAGGTTGTAGGCCTACTTGGTGATCATGCATTAGCCCCAGTGGCGTTTTCTCCCGGAGGCCAAGGGAAGACAGGCTTCCCTGTTTTTTAGACATCCAATAAAAACATTCATAATAACAGTTTCGGTTATTCTTTGGTGCCATGTTGCTGTAATTTCTTCCACATTTTCTCGTCTCATTGAGCATTTCGAAATGCGCCCCTCTAAATTCTAAATACTGTATACGCGGTAAAACACGACATTGTACACTGTGTGTCCCATGGGATGGTTGGCATCCCTTGGTGAAAAAAGAAGGATTAACCAATCCGGTGGGGCTTCCGTCATGACAATGCCCTCCTGTGATTACTCAGCGGTGTGCCAAGGGAAGCCATCATCGGGCCCTTGGGCTTGGCTTCACACCAATCAAATCAAAGCATCAACGTCAACGTAAACAAATAGCGGGAGATTAGCACGTTTGTATTTTTATCATATTATCGTATAGGCAAGTGGAGTTATGGAGGGTCGAGATTATTTACTAAAATTTAACCAAACTGCCACATGGGCAGCAACTAAAAAATCAATCTGACGTCAGGCTTCTGCTGCGTGTGGAGAGAAAGTAGAGTGGTTATCGCACTTTCAATGAGGAGAACTTTGTCGAGTGGCTAGCTGGTAGCGCTAAACTTCAGCTACTAATTGCTGGCCACAGGGGCGCTGCCTGGCGGGGAAAAGTGGTACTGATTCTAAGGGCCCAGCCCAACGCAGCACGGCCCACGGCCCGCGGATGGCAATTAATAATATAATATTAATATTCTTGCCTTTTTTTTTTTTTTTAAATGTCTCATTACAAAGAAATGGTAATTGGAAATAAACTTATTAAACTCACAACTGTCGATTTCCATAACGTTTTCGTTAGTTAATTAACATATTGTCATTTGGCCTTCCCCCTGAGCTCTTGCGAAATGGTTCAGCCGCAACGCACGATGCGTTGAATCGAACAGCATCCGAAATGTGAGATGCTGGCACTGGCAGCAGGTGTACAGAGCGGCTGGGCTGGCTGAGGTCAGGTCTTAACCACATGATGGTGAGCTGGTGGTGACAGCTACAGAAATGAAGTCAGGTTGGCAAAAACTGAAGAAAAGACGGGAGAAAGAGGAGAGGGCCAAAAGAGGCAGGCAACTGGTCACTCAATTGTTCGCCAATAAAGAAGGTATGCTCACTCAATGACCTTGCGTTTTCAAACTCTATCAAATGGTAGGCTAACAAGCAGAATTCTTGGATTAGCCTCCAAGAGAGCATGCTAGTTAGCATAGTTTCCTATTTAAAAACTCCACCTTTATTGTCACAGCGAACAAACGGCAAATGTGGACGAACGACCGTGATAAACTAGTCTTTTAATACAAAATATTTTTTTCAAAAGAACCTAACGTGTCTTAAATATGTGCATTTTCAACTTCAGGAGGAGGACTAGATCCGCCCACGGCCACCACGACTGGATTCCATTTCGGAGAAGGAGGTAAGCAACATTAGTTTGGTAGGATGTTAGTTGCTTTAGGATGAAAGTTTTGAATGAGGGTGCCTTCTAGGCTAGATCATATTTCAGTATTTAACGGTCAGTCGTTAGGTTCGAGAAAACAGAATGTTTTTCTTTCTTTTACTGTAACTCTTGTTACTTGTATATTTTTATTGATGTCTACAATGTGGATCCATTGATATTGTATGCAATTGCACTGTAAATTATGTTCTTTGTTTACATTTTGATTGTTACTTGGAGCTATTTTTTGCACTTTAGACTTCAGCAATTAAACTTTTTATTCATGAACAGTGTAAATGGAGATTTTTTTTCATATTGTTTGAAGCTGAAGTGTAAATATTTGTGTTGATGTCAAGCAATTGTAATGTTAATTCAGTTCCTATAAGAGTCTATCTTTTTAATGTATCTTTTTTATGTACTATTTATGGAATTTGAAATTGTACTTGCATAATAAATATGTGTTTAAAGTAAGCAGAAACGGTGGATTTTTTTGCAGTGCATCATGTCTTCTGAAAAGACTATTGCAGTTATACAAGGTATGAAATTGTGAGTACTCTTATGGTTTCTTGGGGCTCTGGCTGTGAAGCATCCACAGGCTTATGCTGCCATGTACTGGTTTAACATTGTAATGTACTCTCAATTACAAAGCAAGGTCACTAACTACATGAATGGGTAATCAATAATCAAACTGACAATTGTAGTACAGTTTCAAGCTGCTTACAGACAATTTTAGCATAACAATCAAATTTCTGTATTTGTGAATCTGTACACACAGCTTTATTTTCAACACAAAATTCCATTGGATTTCCATAGGTATTTGTGTTGTGTGGAAAACAGTGTGTTTGGATTTGCTGAAAAGTTGATGTGTTGAAACCAAACTGGGTCAAGTCCAATTTTAGCATGAGAGAAGGACATTGTTGTAAAATTGTGTTTAAGCAGCTATTGGACAATATGTATAAGACTGCTGCCTAAAAGACAGTAGGCTATAAATACTTAGTTTATTACTTGAATTACATGATGTCACTAACTGAATGAAATACGTTTAATAAGTAAGTTCATACCCTTATTTAAAGTCACACAAACCCATACTCCATGAAGGGGCAACGAAAAGTCTAACTGAAGTGCTATTGTGATGCTGGGCCATGTTTACCAAAACAGTCGATAGATGTTGGGGGGGGGCCAAAATTAGAATCTTTCATAGGGCCCAAAATTCCTGGCAGCGCCCCTGGCTGGCCATGTCTTATTTTTGACAAAGATTCATGCTCCCTGAACAATCTCTGGGTCTCTTGGTTGACCACTTCGCCACCATGAAAGACAGGAGAATGGCCTTCCTCTACAAATAGGGCGAGTAAAATACACACCTCCCGATGCGGCG
This sequence comes from Gadus morhua, assembly GCF_902167405.1. Classification (NCBI taxonomy): domain Eukaryota; kingdom Metazoa; phylum Chordata; class Actinopteri; order Gadiformes; family Gadidae; genus Gadus; species Gadus morhua. The sequence continues at coordinate 21,151,641 of NC_044055.1, read as the reverse complement.
TAACTGTTCCCTGAGCTGTCCGTTATTATTTTATGTGTTATTATATTTCTAATTGTGCCTTGATTGCGTGGGTGTGGTTGTTTGTGGCCGCTTGATCTGGGTTGTCTTGTGTTTTCTGTTTTGTGTAAGGAACATTGTTTAGGAGGACTGTGTGTGTGTGCAGTGGCGGACTCAGGCCTGCCTCCATGGTTGAAAAAGTGCCCTCAAGAGTGGCGAATACGAGAGAAAGTGCCTTATTGGCTGCCCAACATGTGAAAATAATGATTGGGTGCCCTCTGGTGCCCCTTCATACAATAAATTATGATGATGAGCACTAGAACAAGATAATTTAGTGCCTCAATGAGTGCCCTCTTAATGCCCTCACAGTGCCTGGTTGAAAAAAAGTGCCCTCTAGAGTGGTGGATACGAGAGAAAGTGCCATATATGATGCATCATAGCTTTTTGCATGCTGGTTGGGCACCCCATGTTGTGCCCTATTTATTTTTTCGCCCCTGCCCTTCAAACAGTTGTGAGTCCGCCACGTTGTGTGTGTGTGTGTGTGTGTGTGTGTGTGTGTGTGTGTGTGTGTGTGTGTGTGTGTGTGTGTGTGTGTGTGTGTGTGTGTGTGTGTGTGTGTGTGAGTGAGAGTGAGAGAGTGAGCGCGCGCATATGTCGTGTCGGTCAGATTACAGGCGTGTGTAAATCTGGTAAAATCACCAGGCGCTGAAATAGCTCTTGTAGTTACGTTTAATACATACAGGCTGCGACATACTCTTTTCTGGCCCCCACCTTCAAAAAAGCATGTCGATTAAAGGTTTTGTCTCATTTGGCTTCCTCAAAAAAAATCCCCACGCCACTGCTATGGACTGTACAAATCGATAAAAGAAGGGAAGAGACAATTTCTCACCTCGACAAGCAACAGCAGGTCGTTCATTTTGTCATATGAAAACCGTCGGCGCAATTCGAACATCGCGCCGAACTGCATATCAACACACAAGTGACGTGATCTCAAAGAGACAGTGTCCCTATAACACAACGAAAACATGCTAATAACACCCCAGGGGAAAAAATACTATAGTTTACTACAGCATTTACTTCAGTATACTATATATTACTACAAGTAGTATAGTATACTATAATATACTACAATATAGTGTGGGATTTACTATAGTAATTTTCCAGACATTGTAGTGTACTATGGTAAATACTATAGTAAGTTACTACACAGTGTAGTATACTATAGATTACCATACTATACTACAATATAGTGTGGGATTTACTATTGTAATTTTCCAGACATTGTAGTGTACTACGGTAAATACTATAGTAAGTTACTACACAGTGTAGTATACTATAGATTACTATACTATACTACAATATAGTGTGGGATTTACTATAGTAATTTTCCAGACATTGTAGTGTACTATGGTAAATACTTTAGTAAGTTACTACACAGTAGTAGTATACTATAGATTACTATACTATACTATACTACAATATAGTGTGGGATTTACTATAGTAATTTTCAAGACATTGTAGTGTAATATGGTAAATACTATAGTAAGTCACTACAAAGTGTAGTACAGTATAGATTACTATAGTTAACTATAATATACTTTTTTAAATAAATATTTTCATTATTCTGTAATTTGTCCTAAAATGAATATGTGAAACATAAGCCAAATATTTGTATTATGTGGAGATTTTATTGTAGAAACATAAACCACACATAAATATAAAACATAATGCACAACATGCATAGGCTACAACATCCAGAATATAATAACATTGAAAGAGTACAATTGAAGCCTTACTAACTTTAAACATTTTCTAATACAGGCATCTTGATAAGAATAATTGACTCATCGTGTACGTAGCAAAAGCATTTGCACAAAATACCATTAAGTTTGCAAAGAAGTATTTCATGGGTCTTTCTGAACTTCACAATTTGCTTAGCAGTATTCACCTTAGCAAAATCATCATAGATTCTTATTTGTCTGGAATCCTTTTTGAATCTAAAAATTTGCTGCATACATTTCCGTGGTGTATAAAGTGTGGTGGATGAAACATCTCTTGAATTCTTTGACACTGGCCTCTATATCATTTCCAAAGAGAATGGACTCCCCCACTGTAATTACTCTTGTTGTGTAATTCCCGACAACCCGAGCACCACTACCTACTTTGTATGATTTTAACACTGTATTGTCTTTGTTAACAAGTTTGTTGAAAAGATCACAGACATCATCACTGGCATTGTTGAATAATTCAGTGTGGTGCATTAGTGTTTTTGTGTTAAAAAATCTCTTAAGAATTTGTTCAGGGACTGCTTGTGTACCATTGAACATTTCAAGAAGAGTGCCAATTGTGTCTTCATAAACAAATGAAGAGTTGGCCCACAGTGGACCCCACATGTCAACTGCGTTGCTAAGATAGGTTAGGCAGTGAACATTATAAGATACATAACATTTTCCATAAAGCTCTTGTACCTCGACAACAAAACGCGTAAGACAAGAGGAAGCATGCAAAAGATCAGCTTTTTGGATATGATCCTGGAGGAGTGTGTAGATGGAGAAGACAAGTAATAGCCAGTGATTATAATAAACCGGGGGTAAAACTGTTTTCAAAAGAATGGGGGAATAAAAGAAAAGAAATGCCCTCCATTCAGATGACATCTTTTGACTTCATGTGGTGGGTGTATGGTGAGGAGAGAACTGTCAATCTGTTGGATTATTTTCGGTTGTAAATAGTTTTTTGAATCACACCAAATACTGACAAATTGTTTTGTTACACCAAGGCAAACACTATGCATATATTCTGGGACAAAATGTTTGATAATGTCGAAATTAGGAAGTAGCAGCAGCTGACTAGGTCCCTTAACCCCATTAACATCTGTGTCTGATTGTATTGCAGCAGATGCCTGATGGGTAGTCTGATCATGTGTTCTTAGTTGAGGATACTCAGTAGAGTGAGGATATACACGTGTAAACCCTTTTCCCTTTGGTTCTATTTCTCCCATATGCAGACAAAACCCACACCCATATCTGCCGTTAAATCGTTTCATGTCCTGTACCATGGCACGGGCTGGCGCATCACATATGCAGACACCTGGGGCAACTTTTGTGGTGTGTTTATGACCAGTGTTGTCATGCCAAGAAAACCCTTCTGTGAATAGATCTTGTAATTCCTTGACAAATGGCATTAACAGTGTTGGCATTTCGGGTTTAGAACTAAACCAAAGGGAATGTAGAAGAGCATACTTTCCACGGATAGTAGATGGAAGTTCATTGACTGTGCAGATAATTGGCCAAATTGAGTAATTGGATGATTTAAAAACTGAAGCCCCATCAATATTAAATGAAAGTGAAATGTTGTCAAGGGTATCAACAAAGTTTTTAAGTTTTGAGGTGTACATACTTCCACTGTAAATGTCCCCCATGCCCATATTTGTTTTGTTGTCGTTTAAGAACTTGTAGAAAGTAGTGTTTTGGAAGAGCTCCTTCAGCTGTTGCCGTAAGGGCATTACGAGAAAATAATACCCTTCATTTTTGTTTACTCTTTCATCAACATTTCCGTCACTGCAGCAAGGGGTAAACAACTTACCTATATATTGCGAGCAAATTTTACAGTAATTGTTTTGCCAAATTAAAGAAAGATTTGTCAAAGTAGTATTTACTTGTGGGGGCACATCCAGGTGCTACAATATTTAAAAGATCCAACAAATCTTTTAATCCACTGCCACTAATGCTGTGCTTCAAGATGAAGGCCAGAATGAGGCACAGTAGCTGTCCATGGTTAATTGATGCACCAGAGTAGATGGGTTGCTCTTGGATTTCAGGATTGTTGAAGATGTTCTGTGCAAAGAGCTGCAGACAGAAACAATGCATTGCATTTCGTAACTCATGATTTTATTGTCGTTAGTTCATCACACAGAAAAACATCTCCAATCACAAAAATACTCACTGTGAAACACTGCTCATCGTCATCCATTTCAGCGGATTCTGTTTCATTTGTTCCATCCTCTGGTGTCAAGTCGGGCTGTGTTAAATTGAAAATGAGTGTCAAAGTTCTGTGCATGTTCAGACCCAGACCCACAGTTCTCGAGTTATTACGATAAGTGGTCGAGTTGTAAAAAAAAGCCAGGGGGGATGGTGGATATTAACTTTTAGGGACAGATCATTTGTGATGATGACAGCATATGGTGGGAGACCAACCGTGTGATAATAATAATAATAATTATTATATTATTATATATTTTTGGGGATAAAATAAAGAGAGATGACTACTGTCATGTCATCGCTCTCATTTTATCCCCAAAAACTGAGCTGATCGGACGCATCACACGATTCGGAGGCATACATCACATTTAAGGATATTAAAAACTGATTCTTATTCTTCAAAATTTCATTCGGCAGAGAAGGGAGACTGGCGTTAAACACGGGTTGGAATGAAAGGGAGAAAAGGGGACAGAGTTGCCTGCGGAAGCGATGTCTGAGATGCAGAGACAGGTTCACGCTATCAGTGTCTGTCTCGTACGGTGTGGAATTGAGCTCGTGAAGGCACTATTGCGGAAGTACGCCTGCGTGCTTGCGCAATAGCATACTGCCCGAGAAGGCAGTATCGCTGTCAAATCTGTCCCTGGGAAAAGTATATCGTTGCACTAGGGTTGCCGCGGTATACGGTATTAATGATGTTAGCGGTGTTGAGGACACACCGGCAACAGTTATTTCTATTTATTTTTTCCAGTAATAAAAAAAAAAATCAGTAGAAATTAATAATATAATTAGAATTAAGCAAATACACAAGACCGGAACACACAAGACCGGTAACCATAGCAACGCCGGTTAATAAACCCCGCGAAGCCCAATCCCTACGAGAGCTCCCCGCGCTACGGCCATCTGGAGGCGCACAGAGCTTTTGGCCGTGATATTATATTTAAGCAAATATTTAAACTAAATTTAAGCGTTGTCCGGCCCCAACGCGCAGCGGAGGGCCGGCGACCCCCTTCACAGTGGTATAATGAGCACATACCACTAACTTAAGTGATCTATTGCTTTTATACAACGGTTACTATTATGGCAAAACGAAAGTCATAGACACACTACATTTAAAAAGAAACCAAGAAAGTCAAAGTAGCCATTTTATTAAAGAATACAAAAAAGTAGTCCCTCCTGGCTGCCTTCAAAATGCACGTCGGTCGCTATGCAACACACTTTAGCGTCCCTCCGAGAGAAGGCTCGGCTAGAGCGGTTCGCCGGCAATTTATCCTATGGAGCAGTTCACTCGCCGTGTGCCTAAGCTTTCGTTAGTCTCTCCATCGCCTTGCTCACTCCCGGAGTAACAACATTTACACCCTCTCCATCATCCAACATATGTTTTACTTTGTAACTGTTTCTACTTCCAGGCGCGGAGTCATATAAGATGCCGTCACCGAGAATTGGCGCGCTGCCAGACGCTGTCACTGAGTGTGAGAGGAGAGTTGACGGAGAAGATGGCGGTTGACCTATAGTTTCAAAGTTTATACCGTTTGTACTCGGTAATACCGGTGTTAACACAAGTGTATTACTCGGTGTGAAATGTCCACACCGCGGCAACCCTACGTTGCGCCGAATTGAAAAAGGAAACCGCTATAATGAAATAGCGGTAATATTTCCACATTAATTGATAAAATAACAGATTGATCTTTTTGATCATTTTAATTCCAAAGGGGGATGCCATCCCCCCTCAACTCGAGTGCTGGTTACGATAGGCCTATAGTGTATTATATACAAATATGTTATATTTCTAATTTTAGTAAAAGGTTGGACACACAATTAACATTACTTATAAAGTAGGCTACTCAATCATCAATGCAGAATTCTGTCATAAAGTCTTATATGCCACTCCGTTCTCCCTATTTCAACTAGGTGTGTTTGCGTTTTGTGTGTGTACACACTTGCTCAACATGGTCTGGTGGATCATCACAGGGGAATTCAGCTTCACCTGAAGAATAGAAAGTAGCTGTTTGTGGCAGCTTGAACTTAAATTACAATTGTACAGTTATAATTTCTTAACATCCATTCTCTTAATTAACTTTGTGTTTAGTGTGTACACACCATAGACTGTGTATTCATTTGATCATCATGGTCTCCGTCATCAGAGAATTCAGCTTCAAATGAAGGCCTTGAATCAATCTGGAAGCCAGTGGACAAATAGAGGTTAGCCTTGCTGTAGGGAATTACTTTGACAAGTGTCGCAAGGAGGCGCTCTTATCGGTCGAACTTGCTGGCCGTTCCTCTGTTCTCAATTGACTTCTGTACCATCTTGTAGTTCTTGGCACAGGTATAGAAAAATCGGACAAATATCGTTTATAATTTCCTGACATTTTGCAGTTAGACGACTGTCAATGCAGACAAATTTAAACTGAAAACAACAACTGAAAAAGATAACTGTAAACCCGCGAGCGTCTCACGCACTGCGAATGTGGTTGTAAACATATGCTACTTATTCGCAGCGCGTGAGACGTCCATTGAATATTTGACAGTCGAGTCGTGAGTTTTAGTCGTGAGTTTGCTACGGAAAAATAAAGAAAATGGCAAAATATGCACTATTTGACCTTCCGGATGAAGGGGCTGTGGACATAGGCGAAATATCATGGGTGGTAGGGGAAGTAAATTGAAAAGATCATTTTGTAATGTATAAAGTTAATTGGCCAAACAAGGGAAGGATTGTGTCATGTCCAGGACGGATTATATCACTTACCACTGTCAGTGGTAAGTAACACAAGTTTTTTTCTCCTTTGACTATGTTTATATAAAATATGTGCATAACTACATACATATGGTAATATTTCAAATATCACGGTAAACGTTTTAGTTTCAAAAACGTTGTAAATTGTTAAGCTCGCAACGGTAAGGCACGATATGGCCACCTAGCTCGCGGCCTATAATGTGAGGCGTGGGAAGTGTGGGGAGCGCGGCCTGGATTTATAGAGAGAAACTTTATTTTGCCCAAAATAATACTAGTATTTTAAACACACATTATGAAAACGTCATCATTTTGACGTTTTCAGACAACAGAGAGGAGTTGGTTTGCAAGAGGAGGCATTATCTTGATGGTGGAGACAAACTGTCGAGCCCGGAGGAGAAAGGGAAGGGGAAAAGGAAGAAACTGAAGAATGGTCGATATTCTGACGACGACGACGACGACGACGTATCGCTGGTAGGTAACTAAAGTTTTATCACAGAAATGTCATCTATAGGCCTTGTGGATGAGTTAAATTAAAATCGTTGAAAAACTAAACTTCATTATGATTTAAAGGATCCTCAGTTAAGTCAATGTAAGAAGAAGAAGAAGAAGAGAAAAAACACAGGTCTTAACGCCTTAATGGAACTGGAAAAGCAAGGTATTGGTGCAGTGGTGCAGTGAAATTCACTTTTTAAGCAAAACAGAAAAATGAAAAGTTATTTCCCTGTATTCGGAAGTTCTTCTTCATCAAATAAAGATGGAAACTTGGAAAAAAAATCCACGTATGGAAGAGATTGACTCGGCAACCACAAGCACAGAACCGGCACCTTCGGACGAAGCCGACTCCACCCATGACTCCGTCTCGGCCAACGGGAAAACGTACAGGTTTAACCCCCAGTGGTTAAAAACGTTCAATTGGCTGGTCTACGACCAATCCAAGAAGTCTATGTTTTGTAAATATTGCCTCGAGGTAGGGGAAAGGACATCAGAGGTTAATAAATAAGTGTTTGTTAAATTTGTAATAATTACTTAATTTTGTTGAATGTGTTCACCACTTCTGGCTCCTGATGTTTTAAAAGAGGCTCTCATAGATACTTTACTATTTAATATGTTCATTGTCACTTTACTGTTGTTAAATTTGTTCATATAGTATTACTTTTGTATATATGTCCTATTCTGTTCATATAGTATTTTTATTTTTTTGACTAGTATGTGTGCTACCAAAATTATTTTTGTGCTACTGAATTTTTTCGCTTGCTAGCACCAGTGCTACCATTTTAAAAAGTAAGCGTACAGCCCTGAACAAGTAGGTATATAGAAATGAGAAAAGATGTTGGTTGAGTGATACCCTCATTCTCATGCTCATCTTTCGTGTATGTGTTTGTGTGTGTGTGTGTGTATTCCCACAGATGCTGCAAAGTTGAAGTTCACCTACGTAACTGATACGAACATAAAAGCATTTATACGACAAAAGCTGAACAATGCTGCCAAATTTCAGAAACAATAACTTATCAACTGTTTAAAGAAAGTTAAACTTTTGTTCTATTTTTTTTGTATTTTAGCAGTCTGTAGAAAACACTGTGTTAATGGTGGTTGTAAGCCTAATTTATGTGCAGTGAATTATTGTTACAGCACTATGGTTAAAAATGGCAACAACAAAAAGTGCTACAGTTGAAAATATCCATAAGGTAAAGTACAATGACATAGTTAAAAAAAATAAAAAATACTGCATACTGCAGTTATCGTCATGCAGTATATATAGTACTATGGTATCGTAATTGTAGTATTCTATAGCAAAATAAAAGTATAATAAAAGTTCTGTAATTTACTTCAGTAGATTGTAGTTTATGTAGTAAACTGTAGTAGTATATAATGTAGTATACTGTAGTAATAAAACTGCAGTTTTCTGTAGTATACTATAGTTTACTGTAGTAAAACTACTATAGTAAGGTTCAAAAACACTACAATATTTACTATGGTATATAGGGTGTACTGTAGTTTATTTACTATAGTAAACTACAGAATTTTCTGTAGTATACTATAGTTTACTGTAGTAAAACTACTATAGTAAGGTTCAAAAACACTACAATATTTTCTATAGTATATATAGGGTATACTATAGTTTATTTACTATAGTAAACTAGAATTTTCTGTAGTATACTATAGTTTACTGTAGTAAAACTAATATAGTAAGGTTCAAAAACACTACAATATTTACTATAGTATATATAGGGTATACTATAGTTTATTTACTATAGTAAACTATAGAATTCTCTGTAGTATACTATAGTTTACTGTAGTAAAACTAATATAGTAAGGTTCAAAAACACTGCAATATTTACTATAGTATATATAGGGTATACTATAGTTTATTTACTATAGTAAACTATAGAATTTTCTGTAGTATACTATAGTTTACTGTAGTAAAACTAATATAGTAAGGTTAAAAAACACTACAATATTTACTATAGTGTATATATAGGGTATACAATAGTTTATTAACTATAGTAAACTATAGAATTTTCTGTAGTATACTATAGTTTGCTGTAGTAAAACTAATATAGTAAGGTTCAAAAACACTACAATATTTACTATAGTATATATAGGGTATACTATAGTTTATTTACTATAGTAAACTATAGAATTTTCTGTAGTATACTATAGTTTACTGTAGTAAAACTAATAGTAAGGTTCAAAAACACTACAATATTTACTATAGTATATATAGGGTATACTATAGTTTATTTACAATAGTAAACTATAGAATTTTTTCATGTGGGACAGTATGGTGAATTATGTCTATTGAGTCCACCACAAGACTACACTTTATTGCTCAAATGTAATATTACTCTCCTCCTTGAGCCTCCCCGAAATGTCTTTACTGTTGGTTGCTCAAAGGTATTCCTGATCACTTCCAATCAGGTGATCACATCTTGGCCGATAAAGATTTTTTGATTCAAGACTTTGTGCCTCCAGGTGTTACATTAAATACTGTATACCCCGTTCCTTCACCGTGGCAGGTTCAGCCCTAGTGAAGTGCAAGCTACGAAGACGTCGCTCAGAACCGAATTCATGCAGAACGTGCTAATTCGAGACTCAAACAGTTCAAGTTACTAAACATGATTCCGAGCCACCTCCGAAGCTTTGCAAAGGATATAGTTCAGGGCCCCGTTTCCTGAAAGCATCTGTAGCCTAAGTGGTTTGTGAGGTGCGTCGTACCAACATCGTTCAGTTTTCACTCCGTTTCCCGAAAGCATCGTTTGTAACGAACGTCGTGAAATCACTCGTAGCTTATGAGGGCTCCAGGGGTACTCGTAGGGTGCTAAGAGCATCGTTATATAGCTTCAGCGGGGTCCCCAGCTGGACATTCCTTGGTATTGGATGATCCAATACCTTGGTATTGGATCATCCAATACCAAGGCATGTTTTGGATGTGTTTTATTAAAACACATCCAATTCCACTAAATGTCCAGTGGCGCAATTTCGCAATACCCCAAAAACAGTGGTTACCGCCGATATATTACTCAGAGACTACTGTTAGATTTAAACAGCAAAGACAGAACCAGACCTGCAAACTCCTCAAAAATCATCGGCCCAAGGACTGATCGGTATTTCAAGATATACGGCTAATGTAGCCCTTTATTATACAGAAATTTCCTGTTGGTGTATTAGCCTAGGACAACACCCTTGCCAGATTATTTATCTAAATAGCCCTATGTTATTAGTATTTACTAACTTTATGCAAGGTCTACGTTCGTGCAGTCCTCGGCGTTGACTCGGTCCTAAAAATACAATATTATTGTAAATTATATCACATCAAAAAAGCGGTCGCTAGCGTTAATTGAATCAAGCAAACAAATAGCTGTTGTTTTTGCTCCAAAAACCTTGACTTACCTCGAATTTAACATAAGATAGTTCCTTCAAATTAGGGCTGTACAGTATGGACTAAAGTGTATATCACGGTATGATTTGAGGCATAGACGGTAACGGTATTATATCAAGGTATGTTAATTGTATCTTCTAATTTCGATATAAATGTTTCTGAAGGGGTAAACTACTGGCAAAACGGCATACATTTATTTTTAAAAATCTTTTCTTAAGTTACTTCCAAAAACGGGGCCAAACTGTCTCTGTGGAGCGCAACCTTCTTTCTCTTTCCTGGCAGCTGGACCCGGTACACTACTTCACCCAGCCGCTCCACCACCTGACAAGGCCCCTCCCAATGACCAACTTGAGTCCAACTTGGGGCACCGTCCCTTCTTCCTGCGGGGGCGCTACACCCACACCAGCTCTCCAGCTTGGAAGTATCTTCCCTTCGACCTTATGTCGTAGTTCCTTTTTTGTTTCATGCCCGCTTTCTCCAGCTGGTCTCGGGCAAAGATATGGGCGGACTCCATCCGATCCTGGAGTCTCCTGGCATACTCTCTCCCCGGAGGAATAGCAGGGGTGTCAGGGGGCTTGCCAAAGGCCACCTCCACTGGCGTCCGTAGCTCCCGCCCCAACATAAGGAGGGCAGGCGTGCATGAGGTGGACTCCTGAACAGCGGACCTGTAGGCCATGAGGACGAAGGGCAGCTGCGTGTCCCAGTCCCGTTGATGTTCCGCTTTGAGGATTGCCAGCTGCTTTCCCAGGGTCCTATTGAACTTCTCGACAAGGCCGTCGCTCTGGCGGTGCAGGGCTGTGGTCCGGGTCTTATGCATGCCCGTGCACTCACACATGGCGGCGAAGACCCGTGACTCAAGTTCCTCCCTTGGTCACTATGGATGGTTTCTGCCACCCCGAACCTGCTGAACATGCCCTCTACCAGAGCGTCAACCACCGTCTCTGATTCCTGATCTGGTATTGCATACGCCTCAGGCCATTTTGTAAAATAGTCCATGGCGACCAAAATGTACCGGTTGCCTGCGTCCGTGTGGGGGAATGGGCCCATGACGTCCACAGCTACTCTTTCCATGGGAGCCCCCACCGCCTGTTGTTGTAGTTGTACGCGGGACTGATCTAGGGGGCCCTTGTAGGCCGCGCAGAGGTCGCAGCGGCGGCAAAAGTCCTCTACGTCCCTCCTGACCCGCCCCCAGTAAAGCCCCTGACGAAGCCGGCGGAGTGTTTTAGCTACTCCGAAGTGCCCCGCTCCTGCGGTCCCATGGGATGCTCTCAGCACAGTCTCTCAGTGAACTGGGGACTATCACCTGCCACCTTTCTTCTCCCGTAGCAGGTTCCTTCCAGGCTCTCTGCAGCACTCCATCCTTCACTCTCAGCGCCTCAAACATAGTCCACATGCCTTTCGTTGCAGTGGAGCTCCCAGTCACCTCCTCCCATGGTGGTCTCTGTCCTGCCTCAACCCACTGTCGCACCGTTTGTATGTCCATGTCCTGCTCCTGTTGTGTCTGCCATTCGTCCGCGTCAACCATCTGCATTCCGCGGCAGACTGGTCCGGCCCCCTCATGCATGGGGCATGTCTCCTCCTCCGCTCACAGTACTGGCACCCTCCCAGTGCGCAGGGGCGGCGGGACAAGGCATCGGCGTTGGCGTGGCTGGCTCCGGCCCTGTGTACCACCGTGAAGACGTAGGAATGCAGCGTTTCAATCCAGCGCGCAACTTGGCCCTCTGGTTCTCTGAAGGACATCAGCCACTGCAGTGCCGAATGATCTGTCCTGACAGTGAAGGGCCGGCCACACAGGTAGTACTTTAAGTGCTTGATCGCCGCCACCATGGCGGGGAGCTCTCGGCGCGTGACGCAGTAGCGGTGCTCAGCCTTGTTAAAGGTTTTGCTGAAATACGCCACCACTCTCTCCCCCTCTGGCCCCGCCTGAGCCCGCACTGCACCCATGCCCAAGTCGCTGGCATCCGTGTCCAGAGTAAACTGTAACCCAGGGTCCGGGGGGGTGAGGACGGGGGCCTCAGTCAGTGCCTTCTGGAGGGAGCTGAAGGCTTGTTGGCACTGTGGCGTCCAGGTGAAGTCCCTGTCCTTCTGCAGCAGGTGGTGCAGGGGGGCAGCTGTGCAGGAGAAACCTCGCACAAACTTCCTGTAATATGAGGCCAGGCCGAGGAAGCTCTTGAGCTGTCGTTGGTCAGTTGGTGTCGGCCAGTCTCTCACTGCATGCACTTTCTCCTCCAGTGTGCTGATGCCTTCTCCCCCCAGTCTGTGACCCAAAAACTCCACCTCCTTCCTCATGAAGGGTTAGAATCTCTGACGGGGGATGCCAGCCAGCACCCTGTCCATGAGTCTCTCGAAGGTGGCTGGGGCGTTGCACAGGCAGAAACTGAGGACCCGGAACTGCCACAACCCCCTGTCCGTACAGAAGGCAGTCTTTGGTCTTGCTTCAGGGCTGAGGGGCACCTGCCGGTATCCGCTTCGCAGGTCGAGTGAAGAGAACCAGGAAGAGCCAGACACGATCCTGGGTAATGGATACGAGTCCTTTCTTGTCACACTGTTCAGCGGTCTGTAGTCTACGCAGAATCGCATCTTGGTGCTCCTCTTTTTCGAAAAATAATAATGCCATGTCTTTGCATCTCTTCAACCGCTCTGTCTGCAGCCTCACGGTGAACCGCCGGGGACGCGTCTTGATCCGCCGTGCATCCCCAGTGTCTATTTCGTGTTGGACCAGGTGTGTCAGGCCCACCTTATTGTCTGTTAGTGCAAAAATGTCCATAGCGTCAGATAACACCTTCCAAAGGTCCTCCTGCTGCCATTGCTTCAATTGGCCACAGTTCTGTCTCCATATCCCTCTCACCGACGACAACCTGTCCGTTTCCCCCACCGTAGTTGACTGGGCTGGGGAAGATGAATCGGCATGTGCAGAGGGGGGCTGACCGTTGCTGGGGGCATGGGGCACTAGTGGCAGGAAGCTGCTAACAGGGGGGGTATTTCACTCTACTGGGGTATTTGTGTCATGGCAGTGTTTCCATGGCTGTCCTGACCAGGGGGCGTGGCTTTGGGGGCTGGGTGGGCGGTATCAGTTTAACAGTGGGGCCCCCGGGAAATGTCAATGTGTTCTTCCCCAGGTCCAGCAGACAGCGCGCATGCCAGTGCGTCGTCCGTAAGGCATAACGCTAGCTGTAGCGCTTTATCATCCTCCGACCAGCCTGCAGCTTGTGACAACAGTTCGAATTGGGCATTAAACGCCTGCCAGTCTGCCTTACCGGAGTACTTTGGTGTTTTACACGGGGACCGGGAAGTATAGGCCCCGCCCCTGTGCCACGCAGGCTGTGCATTCTCTCTGCCATGCTTTGGAGGAGCCGACGTGCCTCCGTCATATCCTCTGCTCTGTCGGGGGTCAGTGGAGCTCATTCCCGCGTCGTATGCCATGCGCCTCGCCGTCTCCCTCAAGCGGGCCTTGGTCTCCGCAGCGTGCTCAAACTCCGCCGCCAGACCCTCCGCAAGGGCATAACCGTAGCTCCCCTCCTCCTCCTTAGCTTTCGGCCGCGCTCCGCTCCCGTGCGCCATGTCCGTTGGCAGTACAAACAGCAGCACCCCGTGGTAGTTCCGCCAGACAGCTAGGATAACGGCGAACACCGAAGAAGGACCAGTCCGTCGTTTTCACTTCTGACACCAGTGTAACGATCACCCCACGGTGGTGCAGCGTTGAATAAACAGGCGATATCTGGCTTGCAATCCTGCTCTTTATTTAGTAAATCCAAAGTTTATCTCCGATCACGGTTGGCCGTGACCACCCGTACATCAAGCCCTAACACAGTTTAAATCAAAACAACCCGTTGCTTCCGGACCCTCCCTCACGTTGTCCCCCCCTCCCTTCTCGCGAGACAATCCCCCATTAACCTCAACTAATAACACTAGTGCATAACCCAACCCATGAGAGATTTGTATTGCTGCTGAACGCATAATAACAGAACCACATTAACCCAGCTTGTTACAGTATGTTCCTTCGTTCCGGACTGCAATGGCCGCGTAATAACGTAACTCATTTTTACGTATTAATTCAACATGAAGTATTCCTAGCTTTCATACTCCCAAAATTACTAAAAAGCACTGCATATCATATATTTTTAATTGTATTTGTATCATAGGCCTATATTCTATATCAACATATTTTTCAACATGTAGGTTTCAAATGTCATCACGAATAAAACACGTTTTGTTTTTTTTCAACTAGAAATTAACGTCTTTAACTTGTGGGTTCTACAGAACATATACCATCGTTTCACAGTCGTAACCATAAAACATTTGTTTCAGAGCAAAAATCAATTTGGAAAATGGAATAAAAAGCAAAGGTACAAGACTTTTTTTAACGAGTGAAGGAACTACTCATCCCATAAACCATTGCGAACTTTTTCGCTTACTGTTTACCTTTCTTTAGCCAATCAGATCCGAGCTCCTCCTAAAGATACCGCCCACATGGATGAAAAACAAAATTAGCTAGCATAGCTACTGTCCCGTTAATGTTTACCATTCGTCGATTCTACTCGAGTATTTATCAGTGTGGTGCGATTATAACGGATTACTCATTTCCAGTTATGATGCAGCTGTAACTGTCAGTTATCATCAGAAGTGTGTGAATTGGTAAACGGTGTGCTGTGTTGGGGTATATGTAGGCCAGGAAGAAGCTAAGAGAGCTAACAGAGCAACTTGAGCCCACAACTGTTCCTGGAGTCCGTCTCCCTGAACTCCGTATGCTCCCACTGCCAGGGCTCAGCCATGGATAAGGTAGGTGGGCCACCTTCGTCGAGAAGACGCCACACAACACGCAAGGACGGAGTATCATGACCACGGGTCCTGGACAGAAACCAGCCATGGACCCCTACCAACACGCAATTAACCGAATTTGGTCGCATAATATAACTCATGCAATGCACACACATTATGAGAGAGAAAGAGCTCAGAATCTAACGGATCATCAGTAATAAGTAAAGCATACGTAACTTTTAAAAAGGGAGCCATAAAGGAGACTTTTAATTTTTTAATTTACACATGTAGCCTATAACATCTTTCACAGGTTGGTTACATTGAATTTATTTTTAACATCGCCCAGCGTAAAATTAGGACATCTTATTTTTACCATAGGCCCACATTTGTAAGAGTAGAAACACACCAAAGTTCATAGCAACAAGTGAAATATTAATTAATGCACATCAAATGCTGTGTGTATGCTATTGCTTACAGAGTCACAGAACAGGCTACCACAGTTAAACATGTCTTGCCTAAATAAGCTGCCTTTCGCTGGACTTTTTGAAAAAAAAAAGTCCAAATTGATCAATTTATCGAAATTCAACTCTCGGACAAGTTCTGATTCAATGGCCATGAGGGACAGATTGTTCAAAGGAAGTGGAGGCTGAGCTGTTGCTCCACCGCTCTCGGGTGGCTCCTCCGCGCTCCGGCCAGGATAGTAGTTAGCACTAGCATCCAGCGCTGTAACATCTGCTGGATGGACGGGCTAACTGATTCCTTATCGTTTTTTTTTAAAAAATGTTTTTTTTTTTAATATCTTTATATGTATATATATATATATCTCAAGCCCCCCCCCCCCATTGGCCAGGGCCCTGGACATGTGCCCACTTTGCCCATGCGGTAATCCGTCATTGACAACACGCCTGCTTAGATAATATGAACCGTCGATATAAAATAAATGTATTCTACAGGCAGACTTTCTGAAAGGACTACCTGTCTACAACAAACACAACTTCAGCAGATTCCATGCAGACTCTGTGTGCAAGGCTTCGGTGAGTAGTTCAACGCACACGCCTTGGGTCACGACCATAATGGCCGCTTTGTCTATTGTTACATAATACTTTTGTGGTTGATATGAGATAATGCGGTACATGCTGGGATGTCATGCCCTTTTCTTGTTTTAGAACCGACGACCATCGATTTACATCCCAACTCGCGAGTATCCTTCTGAACAAAGTAAGATGTTTACATGTTTCAGTGGGTGTTCAGTGGGTCATCATTTGATCAATAGAATTAAGTTATACGCTGAAATAAAAACATATACCATTCATAATAGTGTCTAATTGCTCCCCATTACGGACGGAATAGTCTTCGTGGAATAAAACCAAAGAACACTCCACGGTTATCTTATTGGCTTCAGGTTTTAAATGGAGTCGTTGTAATTCACACTGAACACCAAACCCTATCCTGTATCCATTAAAGCTGAGAAAAACCTCAGCTTTGAGTCTATTCAGAAATTTGATAGTTCATTAATAATTCAGTTTAAACTTGAATTTACTTGTAGATGTCCTCTACGTTTCGATCAGTTTGTCTCAACATCTTGCTGGATTTATTTTGCAGTTATTGTCACGGAGAAAACAAATATCTTGCTACGATATCTTCATCAGCAGTGGGATAAAAAGGTAAGTTACCAGAAACAGGGAAGGGATTTTACACACAAGACAGCCCCCTCTCACTGGCTCCCGCCTCTTTTCCTACTTGGCTCTCCATTGGCAATATTAGTTAAACTATTCTGTCAAAACTCACAGTGAACAATAACATTTGACTGTACCTCATGTCCTATAACTTCAACTCTCTCACTGTCCCATAATATTGCACACAGTTTTATTTGCAGTCTTCAATAGGCCAATATATTGTTGAATAAATGCTTTATGTGTTCACAATATGAAGAGTACTCTAAAAAATGTATTGGGCTGTTACAGAAACTTTTTTACTTTTTCTTTCAAGCCATTCATTTTTCACAATCAACATTTTCTGAGTCACAAATTATAATTTTATGGTGACGTTTGCTCTGGTCATGAGCCCATAGTAGTGGTGAGCAGGGGGCTTGATGTATATTGGGCCTCTGTGTCAGCAGAATGCAGGTAGGAAGCGGGACCCGGACCACGCAGAAGGGGAGAGCGCTGCGCCTCCTCGGAAGATGGCCAGAACAGACAGCCAGGAGCTGAACAACGATGCAACATGAAACCACGTCCACCAAGAACAAATACATACAACTCTTTGCACACATGGAGACATATTCTGTAGATGACTCAAATACAGATTCAGGTAATCGGGAAGCAAGCCAAAGCCCTGTCTCGGAGGGACACCGGTAAAGGTAGGAGGGCTGACCACTGTCATCAAACAGAGAATATTCTCTTTAAATGACACCAAGAATGATGAGGACTGATTTAGTTTGATTTTCTTTGTTTTGAAAGATTTTCCAGTTTGAAGTGCTTTCGAGTTTTGGATAGGTCTTTTTTGACCAAACCCAGATTCACTTCAATGTTGTGGTTTCATGCATGTTCATTTTACCCTAATCAATCCATTGTTAAACGCTGCACAATATTGTACAAAGCAATGTCTTCATCTCCATCAACATTTCACTCCAATTAGTGACTGCAAACGTTTTGAGAAGTTTATGTTTATTCATTCTTCCTCTTACTAATACGATTAATTTCTTGTTTTGTGATTTCAGATATGCATGCGTTGTATACATTCATATTTCAGTGAATTTGAGATGTATCAGGAATCCCCCTTAAAGCATCCACTGCCTAACCATGGCCTGTCCTAACCCCAACCAAACGTCACCTTTTAAGTTGCTTATTTTTAAGAAGGGAAAAAAAAGCTTTTATTCAGACTAAATTGGTATCCATTTAGACTCAGGAGGAATGATCTATTGCGGTGGCCTTAAGTAGAAGTTTTCAGAGTTTTAAAGAATATGGGTGTTTTCCCCATTGCTCACATTGGGGAAGTTGAGGGAATGCACATACTGCTGGTCTTAGCTTGAATATTTTTTCCCTTCACTCATTCATGCTAACTATAGCTGGACCAGAAAAAGTAAACACTTTTGTACCATTTGGACAGCAGGATTTTGTAGCATTATTCCATATGATGTAGAGGACTTCAGAATCCAATCAGCACTGCATTTGTTTATAAAAGTATCTCATAAAAGTCTTTGACTAACCAAGCTCTCTTTACAAATAGATTCAGTTTTCTCTAGTGGGTTCACCGGACTGATAACTGTTGGTATATTACAAATATTTTGGTAAGCAACTACTTGCTATTGTTAAAGGTTATTTTTATTTGTGCCGTTTGCTGTTAAGTGGGAAATGTGTTTGAAATAACATAGTGGACTTTTTGCTGCTACTTGTAAAGTATTTTTTATTTTATGGTTGTATATTTGTAAATTATGTATAGTTCAATCTGGTCCAGCGTTCTCTGTCAGACTCTGAGCTTATCAGGGGGTCACTTCTACAGGGGCTCATGAAGCGAGAGGCGGATGAAGTATAAAAATAATAAAGGTTTGACACTTTTGCATGTTTGCACTTTTGGGGAAAATATTTGTTCTATAATTGGATAAGTTCAAACCATTACACAAAGTTAACACTGAACAGCTTGGACCTATGTCTCAATTTCTTTACAGTTTTTACAGTTACTCGATTGCTCTGCGTCAATATCTGGTATTTCCATAACTGTTTTACTTGTGCTTCATCATTATGCCTGGGTATGTACCTAAACAAATGGTTGGCTTCAATCTGTGCATAACACAAGGTGGACAGAAGATTTAATTAGCATTTCCCCGTTGGCGGTTTCTAGTTTAAATGTATCGCCTTCACGCCAAGTTTTTATACAACATGACTCAGTCACTCACAATGCAGCATAAAAAAGGAAAATAAGACATACACCAAACCTTTTTTGTTGGTTTCTCATACAAAGGACTTTATAGTGTTGTAGACGAGCGGTTTAAATAAATGTTTACGACCACTTGCATTTTAATACCTTTTTGATTCAATTACATGCAAAGCGATCAGAAGCAAATTTCCTCTTGTGCTAAAACTACTCGTGTATATAACCTTCTGAATTGAAGCATGCAGAATTCATTGCATGGCTTATCATTTATTAATATCTATGCAACATTTCAAGTTTCAGTTGTTTTCATGATGGATGTTTATTTATGTAAAGTGAGATTCTTGTTTTATCACAGAGGTACATTCTCTAATGTAGTAAAATAATTCATAGAAAATTAAAAGGTAAGAAAAATAGAATATAATTTTTCACAGTCACGGTGGATAAATAATCGGAGCTATTGCGGAAGAATACAATGGCTTTGAAAGTGCTTGAAAAGAACGGAAGAACGGAAAACAATACGTATCATATGGAGGGCATGGTCTCATGCACACATGCGTTTTAAGACAATCACTGGGACAACAACCATTGATGTTGTATACATGGCCTCTCGATGACCGGCACGTGGCTTTCTGAGCAGTAGGTGTACCTTTCCAAGGCCATAGGGCATGCAACCTCGGGCTATTAAGTCCTCAAAACACTTACTTTACAATGTGCACATGGAAGCTATACAGTGATGTTGGGATTCTTTATATTGCTTTTGGTGTAAAAGCAGTTTGCATCAAGAGTGAAGGCCTACTGGTTTCTGCCCATTATTGTCTGTCGTTACCCCTAAAGGGGTCCTACACAGGATGTGTGCAATGTGGCTCCTGACAGAGGGCTGCCGGTGGGTTTTATGGAAGTGAGTGTCCGTCACAATGTGAGACCATCCAGATCTCATCACATTGTTTCTCTCTGAACATCGGTCTGGCCTCCATCCTGGTGAATCTCTTCACCAAAAATCCAAAATATATAGGACCACTCCGTGCTAGCCGTGGGAGATGAAGTGCATGGAGAACTCGCAACGCCACCGTCTGCTGAATTAAAAAAAAATAACATGGCGGCCGGCACCCAAGGAAGGTGTATTGATCTTTGGAGCAATCAAAGCAGTTATATTTGAAAAAGATGTTAAAAGATGAACAGATGTCTGCATGGAAGGCTTCTCTCATGTATTAATATGGTTTGACTTCTTCAAACCAGATAAGGCAAGAGCGAAGAGAGCATGAGCGTCACTCTGATTGGCTGGAGTGTTTTGAACAACGTAAGGCCACGGCCGTGTTTAGAAAGCAATCGCTTTCCATCCAAGGCCAGACTGATCATTGTGAAACGCAAATATCAGGACGGTCTCACTAGAGCGCTGAAGCCCAACAGAGCGACGACACTGCGGTGGATCCCATTTTGATGCTGCACTTAAAGTTCAAACTATTTCAACTTTTCCATTGTTTTAAAAAAGCGAAAAGCGTCGACGTCTACCTATTTTTTGTTGACCGCTGCATTCACGGTTACGGTGACTCACACTCCTGTGCTAGAATGTTCCACACATAGGTTTACATTGCACTCTGCCGCATTGATAATAATAACAATAATAACAATCAATTCACCGAAGATGCTTAGCTTAAAGGTGTCAATATTACTGAACGGTTACAGTGAAAAGTTCAATGTGGGAAAGACGATAGTCCTTTCTGTCACTGCCAACATATAGTGAAGGGGTTCCAAATTCAAACCTCAAGGAGATGTTCTAGTGTCTGTAACAATTGAAAGCACTTTTCAACCACTTGTGAATCTGAATGTTAATTTAAATACCTAACCAAATACATGTTATCAAAAGCCCATGACCCTCCTAGCTCCGGGAGGCGTTGTTCTCGAAAGCGTCCGAGTGTTGCCTCGTGTCGCCCTTGTCCTGCGAGTCGTTGGACGGGAGCTCGTCCAAGCTGGCCGAGTTCAGCTCCGCCCTGCTGGGCTGCGTGCCGGACGCCTCGCCCGCCCGCGGGGGCTGCGTCCCGTTGGCACACACCACCGTGCCCTCTGACTTGCTGAAGCTGAACAGCTTCCCGGGGCTGAATGTCCGGTTGGGGGACTGCGGGCGCTCCTGGCCAGCGGGGGCGGCGGGGGGCGTCCCCGCCGCGCCCCCCGCCGGCCCGTCCTTCTTCCCCTCGGGGGACGACTTCAGGAACTTGAAGTTGTTGAGGAAGCCGGGCAGCTTGGCCTCGCCCCCGGTGGGGGACTGGGCGGGGGAACGTGATGCTCCTGAGGAGAACTTCCCCTGGAGGGGGATGATCTGCTTCAGCTTCATCACGTTGTTGTTGCCCAGCAGGGAGCTGGGCCTCTTGGGCTTTTCGCCCGCCTTACCTCCGCCCCCCTGAGCCTTGTCGTGGTGGTGCTGGTGCTGGTGGTCCGCCTCCTGGCGGGCCTCTGCCTGCAGCTCCGCCTGCCGCTGGAGCTCCTCCTCTTCGCGCCGCCGCCGCAGCTGCTGCTGGAAGTGCTGCTGGGCCTGACGCTCGTGTTTCTGGTCCCCGAGAGAGAGGGGGAGGGAGAGAGGGTGGGAGAAAGAGGGAGGGAGAGAAGAGGGAGGGAGAGAATAGGGAGAGAGAGAGGGTGAGGGAGGGAGAGAGAGAGAGAGAGAGAGGGAGAGAGAGAGGGAGGGAGGGAGAGTGAGAAGAACGAGATACAAAAGAGAGGGATAGAAACACCAAGAGATTCAAAAGAGCGATAGAGAGACCAACAAGAGATACAAAAGCAAGGGAGAGAGAGACCCAAGTGATAAGAGAGAGGGTCCGAGAGAGAGAGAGAGAGAGAGAAAGAACAAAAACGAGATACAAAAGAGAGAGGGGTATATTACACAGAAGTCCAAACATTTATGAGTGGCAAAGCGAAAAATGAGAGCGAAAGCAAAGTCATCCAATGTTGATCCAAATGCAAGCAATCCTTTGGGTTTCTGCTGAAGGGTTGCAACATCATTTTTCGTTGTCATGACTACTGTTTGTTCTTTGCATATTCATACGAACAGAAAAAAAAAAACACCTCATGGAAAGTGTTGGGTAACGTCACACGGATGTACAAATAGACATCCTGATAGACCCAAATGACATGAATGACTAATGCTTAGCTAGCCTCATGAAACACACACACATAGTTATATTGACACACCATACAAGTAGAAAGGGAACATAACCCAACACTTAGGTTATGTCAAGTTCACTGCAGCAGCCCACGTGGACGGCATCAAGCTTTGTAAAGTATACGTTCTACTCCGAAGGTCTTTCAAGCTATACAACGACAATACCTTGAAAGCTTCCCTTCGCCGGTACTCTAGCTTGGCCATCTCGTCTGCTACCCAGCCCGGGATATCAGGGATGGACACATGGATGACGTACTTAAGCAGGATTGCAAAGTGCTGTAAAAACCATGGAGACCACAGAGGGAGGGAGGCTTAACCCAAATGAAGGCACCAGAAACAACTCATTTGGTTCAATCTAAGCTCAAGGTATGCAAACACAAAAGACACAACAACAAAAAATACTAACTGTGTAGTAGTTATAGTTAGGGAAGTAAATATTAAAGACATTGAAGACAAACATATAACATCATGTCATGCACAGTATGGATCATTTTGTTGATCCATACCCAACCTAAATATCTGCTGTGGTCCCAGAAGACCCCTTTTTTGTTATTACCAGATTGCCGCACTTGCTTTGTCATAAAACCCTGAGCAGATGGGCATACCTCCAGTAGGACGATGAAGATGATGGTCATCTCAGGACTCATCCAGGGGAAGAGACGCTGCAGCTGACCGCATTGACCGATCAGGTAACAGTTCACTATGATGGCTATGAGGCCCATGGCTTCCATTGCGGTCTGTTTGGTCAAATGATTCATACTGGTAATAAATAAATGAGCCCCTACGGAATGCCTTTCTTGCTCTGTACTTTTACTTTAAAGCTACACTTTAAAGGGAATTACTTATTTCGACATACATTTAAGTTAAAGAAAAATTACATAGGCCTATAGCACATTCTAATAATACATATTGCATAATGCTATGTATTTTAAATGTAAAATACATAATTATTTTGAAGTAAAGGCTTTACAGTGAAACAGTAACTGACCTGCCACTGGCCGATGCTCTCCACTCTCTGTCCGAAGGGCCGCTGCAGGCCGGTGCACAGCTTCAGCGCGTCGCTGCGGATCTCGATGATGTTGTTGATGAGGGCGCACATGGCGGCCAGGGGGAAGGCCGAGGAGAACAGCACCACGTAGCCGAACTGGATGAACATCTCCTGGTAGTCCTGCAGCGTGTCCTGTTGGGGGGGCAAAGGTCATGGTATTGTGTTAGTGCTGCTAGTTAGGGGTCCAAGCCAACAGGTTGGATCCCTATTGTTTTTGTAAGGATTTTTATACTTCCCGCGGTGAAAGTGATACTACAGCCCAAACCGTAAATGGTGCACACGCGCCAATTGCATGACTTGATCCAGAATCGGCACCGCTACTCAGATAACAAAATCCAGACACGCCGGCCACTAGGTGGCGCTATACCAAGGAATACGCGTTTGGGGCTATAACTCCCACACCGAAACTCCCACATTCAAAAACTTGTACACACAGATGCACTGGAGTCTGCTGCATCTTTTGGCCTAGGCCACGCCCATTTGCGTCTAGAATTTTTTTTCGCAAAATCGCGAAAACCGTAAAACTGTTTTTTCGCTACTCCTCCCACATTTCTCGCCCGATCAACACCAAACTTTGCACACAACATCGTCAGACGCACACGCAAAGAATGCATGAAACACTTTTTTGATCCGTCCTTCGAAGACGAAACGGTTGCGTTTTGAATATTGGTTTATTAGCTAAATTAGACGTGGAATATCAAAAATCCAAAGAAATCCAAAATTAGACATCGGATCGAGTCCAAATTTTACACACATGTTGGTGCTAACCTTAATGTCGTTCTATAAAAATTTTGGAAAATTTCGCCATTAGGGGGCGCAATAAACGAGGAAATTGTATATCTTCTACAAAATTTCGCCGCGAAAACGCTACCCTGACTTCTCGCTACTCCTACCACAGTCAAATCCTTTGTATCCACAGGTTCAGGGTAGCGTTTTGAACACATGCTTCGCTTTGTGCCGGCGAAACGCACATTTCTTGTCGCGTTTTGCCGGCGAAATGCACACTTCTTGGACCCCTGCATAACTGCTTGCAGTTCTAGTTGTTTTTCTCTTTCTATCAGTCTTGGCCGGATGAGGTTTTGGCACGGGGGGGGGGGGGGGTCAATTCCCAGCCGGTGGGTTTGATCCCAAATGACTACAACCTCCCTTCAGTCATCCTTGAGCAAGCTACCCTAACCCCTACCTGCTCCTGAATGTCCTGTATCTGAGTTCACTGTTTAAATGTAGTCACTTGGGATAAAACGTCACAAAAACACAAAATATGAATTGATGCTGTTTGAGTTGTATGGCATGTAGGCAAGGATGAGTATTCTGTGACACTGTGGATCGACAAAGAGTTTACTCTGAATTTCAATGACTCTTTGCATGTGGAGGGAGGGAGGCAGAGAGCAGAAGAGTCCCACCTCGTAGGTCTGCATGCAGCTCTCGATCTGGGCCTGGGTCAGTGTCACCCCTTTGGGTTCGGCCGGGGGTTCGATCCACGACCTCTTGTCCTCCTTCCCTTCCGCCGCAGTCCTCCTCCTCTGGTTCAGCCCGTTGGGAGGAGAGGCCCCGGGGATCTCTTTAGGCTCCTGCTGGTTATCGGGAAACGTTGGGGTACTACTGTGCCTTGTGAGTGATGTAAAATAGCTCTGCCGAGGTTGCTATAGAAAAGTAGGACGAAGTCTAATACAGAATGACCAAAGTAGGCATACAGCAGGGTGCAGGATAGTTTCATTGGTTAGGGCATTGGACTACCATCCACAAGCTTCTGGATGCCCAACCCCTTCCTGCTGTTAGATGACATGTATCTGTATTCACCTAAGATGCTTAGCTTAAAGGTGTTGTCCATATTACTGAATGGTTACAGTGAAAAGTTCAATGTGGGAAAGACGTCAGTCCTTTCTGTCACTGCCAACATATAGTGAAGGGTTTCCAAATTCAAACCTCAATGAGATTTTCTAGTTTCTGTAACAATTGAAAGCAATTTTCATTTTCACCACTTGTAAATCTGAATGTTCATTTAAATACCTAGCCAAATACATGTTATCAACACGTCCCACAAGCTTAATGTGAGAGGTGACCACAGCATGCTATTCTACACCTCAAACCATGACATAAGGTTTAACCACGTACTGCAGACAGAGTCTCAGCATCGCTGTCATCATCACAGCTGTCGAAAATACTAGACCGTTCCATTCCGTCTTCCACCATTGTGGGGCTGTCCTCTAGGCTCTTCTCATTGGCTGCCTGCGTCTCTGATGTCACATCCTGGTAATCCACCTTCTCGGTGAAGCACACCTTGCGCTGCCGCAGCGCGCTGTCGTTCATGTCCCACTCCTCCTCCGTCAGCCTGAAGCCGGCCTTCAGGTCCCCTCTCTTCTTCAGCTCTGGGTTGCCCTGGGGCACCGGCTGGCCCTTGGGCCCCAGAAAGGAGTAGGCCATCATCGAGGCCTGGGCCTTTCCTAGGGCCAGCCGGCCATATTTCACCACGATGGTCTGGAGTAACTCCCACATCACCTGGGGGGTGAAGACCCCCAGCTTGTTCTGCTCATAGAGGTACGGCTGGAGAACCTCTTTGACGTTCTGCAGGAACTGCCGGAAGATGAGTAACGTAGCCAGCATCTGGAGAAGCAGGAGAGAGAGGTGCTGTTCTGTGCTGCTGTCTAAACAAGGGACAAGCATTCAGGTATTTTGATTCCAAAAACTTGTTTGTCAAGATGATATATTTTAGAAAATGGCAAAATGGAAAATGGGAAATAGTACCTATGTCGAAATCTTAATAAAAAAACTGTTATTTTGTTCCTGTATTTATATTAATTTATTAATTGTATTGATGAAAAATAATCTTAAAAGTTGTTTGACAAGTATATGAAAGAGAGCTGGTGGAAATCTCCCACAAAGAGTATTGTTTTCAACGTTGGCTCTTCCTTACCTCCTTCAGACGCTCCATATCCTTGAGGTAGAATCCGATGTAGAAAAGGCTGAGATAAGAGTTGATGAATTCAAACTACAGGCACACAGAAGAAGGGTAACAGTCAAACATCCACAGATGGGTGGCTGCTGTATTGATGGTCCTCGCAGCAGCAAAGCAACAAGGTAGAGTGAATCCCTGACTTACAAACACCATCTTGATGATGAGGTTGTTCTCATAGGCACTCTGGAGGCGGTAGTTCTCTGGAAGAAAAGGAGGTAGACGTTAATGTTGAAAGCCTCACTTATCCCTGAACGTGATCCGTGTATATCTAGATAAATGGTCCTTGTGTAGCAAGTTTAAATAAAACCAAAGACATCCTAACATCTCCTCATCATGTTTAAAATGTGACCAATATCTGTATATCAGTAATGCTTCAAAGATACTGCATCTGAGTTTGAATCAGTGGGCTGTTTATGATCCACCGTGATGCTGTGGTGTCATCCTCAACTATGAAATGATCAGGGTTCGAGAGTCTCTCACCCATATCGTTGAGCCAGTAGGCGATCTTCTTATACACCTCGTCGCATATGGTCACAGTAATGGCCAGAACTATTTTAGGGAGAAACCGTGTGATACCAGGCAACTCTTTAATCTCCATCACCACCTCCTGGGATACAATGTCAAAAAAGACAACCAAATTAGAAAGTCAATATCTCACCAAGTGCATTGCCTTTTCTATAGTACAACTACTATAACTTTAACTACAGATGCTTCAGACTACTGCTAATAATCTTAAAACTTAAATTATATAGCAATTTAAATAAATACTTAGAAAATGTATCACATAAAATAAAACATAGAACAGGAAATAAAACAAGCATATATAATAAGTACAAGAGTATAACAAAAGCTAGCATCGACAAGCAAAAACATTGCATACGATCAAGCTAGCAGCTAGCTAGCTCTCTGTGTGGAGGTCCTCACCTGCAGCTCCAGGCACAGCAGCATGGCCACGAAGACGAAGCAGAGGCAGAGAATGCAGATGGGCAGACTGACCAGCCACCTGAACAGGGCCCTCTTCCAGGCGGGGTAGTAGAACTCCTCACAGCCCGTGATGGGGCTGCAGCGCTTCACCCCCTGGACACAGGAGGAGGAGGAGAGAGAGCAGGCGTGACCAGCAGTGGCAGACTCACACTGAGGCTGGCAAAGCACTTCCTGTTGCTTCCTCCTGAGTTGGCCACCACAGGAGTCTACTAAACTCAGGTCCTGGTTCACCCATCAGCCTCAGTGCCAGCTGCGTGGCCCACGCGTCCATCGGTAAAGGCGGCCAAGTCCTGCAGTCAGGTGCTGTTCTGAGGGCAGTATTTTTTCCATGGAAACACATACAAACTGTAGGAAAGACCACAGAACTGACTTCATAGCTTTTCTTCAGAGGAAAGGAGCTGTGACAAGACAAATGTCTTGAGACTTCAGTCATTAAAAGTGGTTCATGTCTCGGGAGTAAATAACACCTTGCCTTACAAAAAAACGTCTATTGCATCAATGGAAGTGTCACTCACTTCAAATTCAATGGTTAGCAAATACTGGGGCAGGATTGGACAGCGGCTAGATGGACTCCCAGCTGAAAGGCTCCGGGTTTGATTCCCAATGTCCACCACTCCCACTCCCTCAACCTAACCCCCTAGCTGCTCCTTAACGCCCTACATCTCAATCCACTGCTCGTGGCAGCTGGTACAAGCGTCCAGTGAGGGGTAAAGCGTGCGTCCTCACCCTGAACTGTGGCCGGGGCTCCTCCAGGGACTCGGCCGGGGTGTCCAGCGTTCCCCACTTGTAGGCCAGCTCGGCCTCCCGCCGCTTCCAGCGCTCCAGGAACAGCGTGGCCCACACCACGTTGAAGAGGGCAAACACCACGCAGCAGATATCCTGGCTGGTCTGGGGGGGGGGGGGGTATGAGGTGAGGGGTCACCTCATGGCCATCTTGGTTCTGTCATCCATCAATTTTACATTCGGTTCCCCCAGCTGGCTAACGTTTAGACCCAAGATGGCCGTGAGGGAACCAGGAACCAGTGACTGCAGTCGACTCATGACGCATTTGGAAGTGGAAGTGCAATTATATTGATTGTCCCACATTAGATTCTGCATCTATTGAACTATGTTAACATACCATATGATGTAGTGTAACTATTGTACTCCTATTACATGGTATCATTCTAGTGTTGGGTCACCTGGTCGGCCTCCGCTAGGATCCAGAGCAGGAAGCCGATGACTGCAGGGTACAGCATGGAGTTGGTGTAAAACCCCAGCCAGGCGAAATACATGGCGATCTTCACTCCAAAGTAGTCGCAGATATCATCTAGAGGACCAACACACACACACACACAATCGCACACGCACACGCACACACACACACACACACACACACACACACACACACACACACACACACACACACACACACACACACACACATACACAAGACAATCATTGTCTGTAACAATAACACCTACATTTTTAATCTGTTTTTATATTAATCCCAGACAGTAAATCATGGAATTTTAATCTAAAGTATTGTCATGACACTGCATTATTAGACTCCATAAATCCAAAGAATTTCATTGCAGAAAAGCCCCAACAGGGCTGTGATCTAGTCGCTGAGCAGGAGTGGACCAACACGCTGCAGTACAGACATTACCCAGGGGCTGTTTCTCACACACAGCCTGCACCCAGGAGGTCATCAGCTGGCCCAGGATCCTCTGCTCGTGGAGGGGGAACATCTGACAGATCACCCCCCTGGCCACCAGCTCCGGCACTGAAAGCGGAACATCCTGGATCTCAATGGAGGCAGACAGCTCCACACAGCAGGCAGTCGGCAGGGGGGATGGTGGAAGTCAATAGTATATGGGCTGCGTTTATATAGAGCTTTTCTAATCAGTGGCCACTCGAAGAGCTTTTCGATATTGCTTATCAGTCACCCACTCATAAACACATTCACACACCGACGGCGGAGTCAACCATGCAGGGCGACAGCCAGCTGGTCAGGAGCAGTCAGGGTGAGGCGTCTTACTTAGGGACACCTCCACACTCAACTAGGTGGAGCCGGGGATCGCACTAGGAACCTTACTGTTACAAGTCAATACGCTCTCTCTCCTTAGCAACTGCCACCTGTCAAGATTGACACGTCGGTCATGTGTACGTATTTATAGATGTTTGTGATATGGCGTGCCCAGATTCATTCAGTATGGGTGATGTTTAGCATGAGAGATGACAGAGAAGCATCAGCCCACTGAAGCGTTCAGGCGAGCGTGAGGCTGGCATGACTCTTATTCAAGCGGAGGGAAGATGTATGGGGAGCCAAAATAAAACAGCATACTGATTGGCTGTCCCTCCAGGAAGTGAATATTGTGGAGCACCTCCCCATGTTTGGCTCTCAGGTTGTCCAGCCAGTACCTTATGATGCTTTGACGCTCCTGGACACAGAAGGGGGCAGAGACATGCATTCAATTCAATACCATTCAATACTAAATGATAGAAGAAGGAAAGGAGAGGAGGGGAGAGGACAGGAGGGGAGAGGAGAGAAAGGGAGAGGAGAGGAGAGGAGGGGAGAGGGGAGAGGGGAGAAGGGGACAGAAGAGGAGAGGAGGGGAGAGGAGAGAAGGGGACAGAAGAGGAGAGGAGGGGAGAGGAGAGGAGGGGGGAGGAGAGGAGGGGAGAGGAGAGGAGAGAAGAGGAGAGGAGAGAAGGGGACAAAAGAGGAGAGGAGAGAAGGGGACAGAAGAGGAGGGGAGAGGAGAGAAGGGGACAGAAGAGGAGAGGAGGGGAGGGGAGAGGAGAGGAGAGGAGAGGAGAGGAGAGAAAGGGAAAGAGCAAGTAAAAGATAGGTGTAAGCCATGAGTCCTGTAACATGGCCTCCCAGGGGTCCATTAAGAGAATCAAACCCCCACCTCTAACAACACTAAGTGGATGTGACTGAGCCCAGCGCAGGGACCCCCCCAGGAGCCTACCTGGGAGGTGAAGAAGCAGAGCTCGCTCTCGATGTTCTCGTAGATGTTGTCCTCCTCGCAGGAGAACCTCCGACTCCCCCCGCCGTACTGGGCCTTCACCGCCTTGTGCATTCCCATCATCTCAGCCCCCTGCAGGAGACTGGGGCAGAGAGAGAGACCGGATACATAGATATATATATATAGAAAGACAGACCGGCTATAGAGTGAGATATAGAGGAAGATAGACTGGATATATATCGAAAGAGATATGCTGGATGAATAGAGAGATACATACAGGATACATAGAGAGAGATAAACTATTTATATATATATATATATATATATATATATATATATATATATATATATATATATATACACAGTTGAGAGAGCGCTGTGGGTTAATGGAGATAGATATAGTCTAGGCCTATATCCAGAGAGAGAGTTGTGGGTTACAGAGATCTATGTTTATAGCTCTAGGTCAAATGATTCACTGACTGGTAACTTTTGTAAAATCTTCACAGCAAACACAGAAGTTGTTGTTGTCTAAGGATTTGTTCATTAGCTGTTTATATCATTTGGCAAATGTTAGCACTAGCGATGACAACATGCTCTGATAGCAAGCCATAGAGAACTGGAGTCATAAATGATTTATAATTAAATAAACAGCATGAAATAATGTTCTACTTTATTGAAGATGTTAACAGAGAAAGCATCAATCCCACTCTGTTCCGTTCCCTCACACAAACACAAACATAAACACACACAAACACACTCATGCACACACACACATGCACAGACAGACGTACACGCAGACCAGAGCGCACACACACACACACACACACACACACACACACACACACACACACACACACACACACACACACACAACAACAAAACATGTTTGTACATGCACACACACAAAGATGTACATGCTCACAAACATACACGTGACAAGATGCAGACACTCGCGCATACACACACACACACACTGAAATACACAGACAAACAGGTTTTACTTCTCGAAGGAGGTGGTGATGAAGAAGGCGTGCTCCTGCGTGTGTTTGTGCTGTCGGATCTGGATGTTGACTTGAGGAATTCCAACGCGGATCTGGTTGAGGAGCCATAGCAACGTGTGGTCGTCAACGCTGTCTGGAGTGACAGGGAAACAGGATCAGAGGCGCCCAGCACTTCACCATGACCCCTTCAAGCTACTGTCCTTCACGTTACGTTGTCATAACAATAACTCAATGACTCAATGGGGTACATGGACAGACCAAGTTTAGAATAATGGGGCACAGCAACCAACATGATCGAAATCTGTGACTGCAGTTACGTGGGCATAATGTGCTGAAAATACTGAATTGTATTTCACAATTCAAATCATGGTACATGACATGCTACAATCTGTTCATGTCGGACATAAATGTGACATACAATGTCGGAAATACAATGCATACAATCAGCTAGTTTGGGGCAACATGCTTAAAATCAATAAATGTGGTACATAGATAAAACATGCTTATTACAATCAGTTAATGTGGTACACGCTTAGGACATGCTTAATGCATGACAGACATGAGCAGAGTAGCTGAATCCGTCTTAGGTCCTGTCTTTGGTGTCCTTGGACAAGAAACCTAAACTGAGCTGCTTAGGGACGTTGCTGCATCGCCTGGCTCACACCAGTGGCAGGGTGTGAACGTGTGGATGAATGGGTGAATGTAAAGGCTCCGCACATAAAAGCACTTTGAGAATGACTAGAAGATGTTGCTGTTTAATTGCAGTCGATTACGAGTTACATAATGCTTAGAATCTGTAAATGTACAGACATAAATTGCTGGTATATACTTCGTGTTCATAAATGTACCATAAACTAAGGAAAATGGTAAAACACCCAACAATATTATCAGAGGATCAGGATAAAGGGGCTAATATCCATAACTTTGATAAGTTCTAACTTTGATAAGCCCCCCTGTCAAAGTTGGACGGATGGGTGAAGATGCAGATTGCTGGTGTTTGGTACATAGTGTGTGTGCCTCTGCATTATCCCAGTGTAGTCCAGGTGGACCAGCATCCCGGGGTGACGGGCCGCTGCTCGTTGCGGTCTGGTCCACGTGGACGCCGCTGCAGGCGCCCCGTTAATCACTGAGCACTTAACTGTTTAACCGGAGCTTCTTAGAGCTATTGAGCGGTGGCTGAGAGGCGCTGACGTACGTACAGTCATTCATAAAGGATCGGAATAAAGCTCCCTCTGTAACTGAAGCATGGGTAGAGTATGTCTGCTGTATTGGTGAAGTGACTTTTTTGTAACATTGACAGAGAAAATGAATTCCTCCATAAATGTTCAACAGCAGGAGCAATTATGACAGGAAATACATGTGGATCTGGAAGGAGATTTTTTTTTTTTTTTTTTTAAGTTCATCAGACTATGGAAGCATATATGCAGCAAAATTCAAATGGCAATGCAATTTGCAATTTGAAATTCAATAAGTCATTACATTATGCAATCGACAATTCATTATTC
The DNA here is from genome assembly GCF_902167405.1 of Gadus morhua. NCBI lineage: Eukaryota > Metazoa > Chordata > Actinopteri > Gadiformes > Gadidae > Gadus > Gadus morhua. The sequence continues at coordinate 21,118,823 of NC_044055.1, read as the reverse complement.
ATTTAATAGGGTAATTTGAAAATACGTTATTCAAAGTGTATTTTAATATGCAAAGTGACAATGAAATCCTCAATTCAATTTGAAAAGGTTACAACAATAAAAACATAATAACATTGTCACATTTTTTGAGTGCCTTTATTCAAATGGAAAAGGTATTGCGCCACCGTGATTGCAATGCACTTTGCCACGCTCCGTGTATTGCGAAATACAAATGACATTTCAATCGGCAAAAAGGTTTGCAAAAGAGTTTGCGAAACGCGTATCAGCGTATCGCATCTGGGCAGGAACTAAGTCACTTCCTCGTCAGCCCAACCAAATATTAGATCATCTCTGGTAAAGGTGGGTTGATACTCCTCCGTAAAGTGCTGCACGTAGACACGGAGAGCCCTCTCCCTCTCAGTAGCTTACATGCGCAGCCAATATTTTTTAACTATCCGTCGACGTAACGGAGACGGACGGAGACGGGAAGGACTGTGATTGGTCCTCCAACAAAATCAATTCCGGAATCAGTTTGCACCTTATTTACTTGCACCTGGTTTACTTTGCACATTAAGGACCAATAAAACACCAAATAAGATTTGAAAGGTTTTGAAGTTTATTTACAACACTATTTTCATTTTCAGTAGTCATCATATAAGATTGATCAGGAATTGCCCCCCTCGAGGGGTTTCCGTAGTTAGGGTTCACAGAGTCAGAGTAGTATACTCCCGTCGTCTATCCTGTCTCCCAGAGCCACACTCTATCAACTGCATCTGTGTCTTCAACACGATTGTTCTCCACATCATCTGCCAAACTTCAGCGCGTAGTGACAATCTCCTCCATTGCTGACACCCATAGCTGACAATAAGGTGCAAGTAAATAAGGTGCAAAGTGATTCCGGAATTGATTTTCTTAAAGGACCAATCACAGCCCTTGCCGTCTCCGTTGCGTCGACGGATAGTTAAAAAAATATTGGGTGTGCACGTATGCTACTGAGAGGGAGAGGGCTCTCCGTGTCTACGTACAGAAATTTACGGAGGAGTATAAACTGTTCTTTACCAGAGAATGCCTAATGGTGCGTTCACATTGCTGGAAATTATGGGGAAAACATTTTCGCGACGTCGGAAAGTTCTCATGAACGATTCTCATGATGAAAATACTTGCTCCTATGATTCTACTTCCGTTCGGCAACTGGGGCCAGATTTTGAAAACAGAGTTGCCCAGTTGGTGACGCATGGTTTCCTAGTGACGCGCATGAACGTGGCGGAACATGAATGTTTTACTCAACATAAAGGAATCAACTATCATATCACATACTTTACTATTGATTGACGTTGTAACCGTCTGTTGGCATCGACTTTGCTCAGTTGTAAACTTTGTGTAATGGTAAACTAGCTCTAGATAAGGCCAAGTGTTGCCTGCCAAACAGTGGCAATACTGTATGTGATTCTCATAAATAAAAGCAAAAGGATAGTAGGTGATGGGCAAAGGGGGAAATAAGGGCATGCAAACTTGAAACTGATCCTACTAAGTTCTGTTTAGTTCTGACTGGTTTTATGATATTGGATAAAAAAACCCTGCTGGGAAGAACTTATCTGGTTGGGCTGACGAGGAAGCGGCGTAGTTTCTGCCCAGACGCGATACGCTGATACGCTTTGCAAAATCTTTTGCAAAGCGTAATTAGAATTTTTGCATCACATGGAGCATGGCGAATTGCATTGCAATCACAGGGGCGCTATAACTTTTCCATTAAAAATAAAGGCACCCAAATAATGTGCCAAAATGTTATTCTATTTTTATTGTTATAACTTTTTCAAATTGAGTTGAGTTTCATTGTAACTTTGCATATTCAAATTCACTTTGAATAACGTATTTTCAAATTACATTATTAAATTGCATAATGAATTGTCAATTGCATAATGTAATGACTTATTGAATTGCAAATTGCATTGCCATTTGAATTTTGCTACATATATGCTTCCATAATAGACTCTTAATATTGAGCTGTAAATTAAAAGGACTGGAGACTCTAATCATGGAGCTGTAAACGGAGGACAGGCATCCCCAGGTGCTCTAGTCACTCCAGCTAATGTCTTAGCATTTGGCTAGCAGCCAAGCTCAGCGCTAAAGGCCCCCGTTCAGCGTGGACGAATGGGTTGTGTGTGTGTGTGTGTGTGTGTGCGTGCGTGCATGCGTGCGTGCGTGCGTGCGTGTGTGTGTGTGTTTGTGTGTGTGTGTGTGTGCGTGTGTGTGTGTGTGTGTGTGTGTACAGGGTGCGATTTGTGAAAAAACCAGAGGGGGGGATAATTTTGAGAGACATTTTATTCAGGAAAAATAACCACACAACAGTGTGAAAACTTATGAAAACAGTTGATCTTGTGACCTTGTGTATCTAAACCTTACACTTAGGCTTCATAACGTAGGCGGTAGGCCTATTTTGAACGTGAACTTAACCACTGCATTTGCAGAAATATTTTCTCATAGCTAAAATTGTTTTTAAATGTGCCAAATAAAAAAAAAAATATATTTTTTCCCGATATCAGTTCAACAGAAAATATGAAATACCACAATGTGCTGTCAAGACGTTTTTTATTTTTATTTTATGGGTTAATCGGGTAGACTATTAGGTCAGACTACGAAAACAGTCCGCTCTGATGACGCACTTCAGCCTCTTTTTTTTGCTTTCCTGTTGGCGGATCGTGGTGACCCTGCTTCAACCACATCTCTGCAAATCTGCGGGCCGGGAAGGAAGCAACACCTGGTGCATTTACAGAGATGAAAAGCAGATTGTGCAGTGTGGACACATTCATTCTGTTTCTGCCATCTGCAAGAATGTGGTTCATGGCGCTGAAACCTCTTTCACACTCGGCTGTGCACACTAGGAGCGTGGAGACAGCGGTGAGAACTTTGCGCATGCTCTCTCCTGTGACACCGTGACATTTAAACTCATCGAACTCCTTCAGGAGTATGGGACTGGTTGCGGCCTCAACAGCAAGAGTTTTGTGTATGGCGAGAAGTTTTTCATCGCCGTAGAGGATGCGCTCGTCTTCATCAGATGGCCAGTTTGATGGATTTAGAGCGGCGGCGGCAGAGATTATCCCGTTGTCATCCAGCCTGCGCTCACGCGCGACGCCTCTGACTCGCTCCCGGTAGATCAAAATCACAGCACAATCAAAATGAAGACGGACCCTGTGTATTTTGGTTGTTAATTATTACGATGTAATGGTGAAAATACTTTGGGTGGGGGGGATAATTTTTATCCCCACCGAGGATAAAAATAATTCAGCAGAGGGTAGGACGTGTAAACCAGAGGGGGGGATAATCCCCACCATCCCCACCGGCAAATCGCACCCTGTGTGTGTACCTAACTGTACCTGGGAAAGTCATCAGGATGTCACAGTTGTCTGTCGGGACCATCTTCAGCCAGGACTTGCGAGACATGATGTATCGTCTGGCCTGCAGAAGGCGTTTGCCAAACAGTTTATCTAAAGGGAGGAAAAAGAAAATGAGAGTGTGAGAGAGAGAGCAGTGAGCGAAACGGGAGAACGGAGATGATGGTGAGACAGACGGTGATGTCTCATCCATCTAGGGCGGGATTCATCCATCTGCGATGGTCACATAGTCACACATACATTCAAAGGTTGTTTTATTGATCCCTTCTCTCATTTGTGTGTTTTGTTCAAAGTTCAAAGAAAGAAAAGTATGATGCATGGTTGAGCCAATGCATTTGTCCAGTGACTTACTGTGAATTACTGCAGTTAAGGATTGAGGTATTTTAGGTTTAGAATGCAGTTGGACTGCAGACACTGTGGGATTCAAAGTCATAACCTTCTGTTTGGGAGTCCAACTAGCCACCACTAGACTATCCAGCAAGAAGAGCAGATCAACCTGAGGGCCAGGGCGATGGTTCAACATGAAGGTTGACTCCATGTTTACCTCTTCACTGCATCACATTCCTCTGCACTGTATGGCAGAGCGATGCACTGCAGGTCCTGTCCAAAACACTGTCTGCATTCACCGGAAACTATTAGCCCGAAACAAAGCATCATAAAACGATGCTGTCATGGGCAAAATGTATGGTTGAATCATTTTATGAACTGTCTG
>NC_044055.1:21092240-21109740 GCF_902167405.1 Gadus morhua | reverse complement strand
AAGTCCTGCCCTCAAATATCCCATCATAATGGTTGTTTTTCCCCCCAGGATGCCAACTTTATTACAAAGTGATGAAGCAAGGTTACACTTAAGACACACACACATACACACACACACACACACACACACACACACACACACACACACACACACACACACACACACACACACACACACACACACACACACACACACACACACACACACACACACACACACACACACACACACACACACACACACACAAACACACACACACGTTGGTTGAGACAGACAGGAAATAAATTTAAACACCGGAATTGACATGTGGGATATTGTGTCAGAGTCAAAGCAGCACACTAGTGGGCCACTGGGCCACCGGCCAATTTAATGTCCCTTTAGTTTTAGTAATTTGTTCTTTGGGTTCCTGGAACAAAACAGGTTGTCAGTGCGATTCACCCTGACCCTAGAATGACACAATGGATAGCAATCCTTTAATTTCACTTTGGTCCCACATTCATCCAGAAACGACGCACAACAAAACACACCGTCATCACAAATGTCTGATAACATCTGATTGCGTTGATAAAATGAGTACGTATTCCCATGAAAACATGTCCAAATCATGGGACATGTCTTTATGGTGAACCTTAATATGTTGGTTGGGAGGGTGGTAGTAGTGGATGTCACAGGAATCACTTGCAGAATGTTCTAGACTAGTGTTGTTTACTGACCCCCTCATCGCTTTGCATATGTGATGGATAATCGATGGCATAGATTAACAGGGACACACTTAAGAGTAATCCAGCCACTAAGGTAAATGTCAATATTCATGTCCCAGGGTGTTTCAAGGTCACTTTCCTTATGAGTAGGATAGGAGTCATGGAACAAATATACACGTTTACAAATGTATCATCATGATATTGAGCGGACATATCTTAATGTTGGTAATGCTGGCTCTAACCTTAATTGTATATCGAGAGCAATACATATTACTCATTCATTCATTTATTTAAACCACTCATAAAATAGGGGATACGCTCAGATAGCAGTCAATTGAGAGTACATTTAAACGTGTTACACTTTCATATGTTTGACAAGAAAGACAGTGTTAACCATGACATTACCAAAAGACTCCCAGCGGTTTGTTAACTTTCGTTAAGCCAATTTAACTAAGGCTCTGCACCAAAAATACACAAAACAACAACATAGAACCCAAACACAGGCCCATCTAAGGTTTACCCTCTGTCATCGCTTTCATGCCGTTGACCTCGAATGTTGCCTTGAGAGGCCCCCATTGTTATCGCGATCCATGAGGCAGAGAGAGAGAGAGAGAGAGAGAGAGAGAGAGAGAGAGAGAGAGAGAGAGAGAGAGAGAGAGACAGAGACAGAGACAGAGACAGAGAGAGAGAGAGAGAGAGAGAGAGAGAGAGAGAGAGAGAGAGAGAGAGACAGAGAGAGAGAGAGAGAGAGAGAGAGAGAGAGAGAGAGAGAGAGAGAGAGAGAGAGAGAGAGAGAGAGAGAGAGATCTTACCCCCAACCCTCCCTCCTATTTGATTTCTTTACCAGCCTGAGCGATCCTGTGACCTTAAGAAAAGCGCCACCAGATCGGAAATGCAATTAGCGAGGGAGAGGGAGAGACAGAGACAGAGACAGAGAGAGAGAGAGAGAGAGAGAGAGAGAGAGAGAGAGAGAGAGAGAGAGAGAGAGAGAGAGAGAGAGAGAGAGAGAGAGGGGGAGAGAAAGAGACAGAGACAGAGAGAGAGAGAGAGAGAGAGAGAGACAGAGAGAGAGAGAGAGAGAGAGAGAGAGACAGAGAGAGAGAGAGAGAGAGAGAGAGAGAGAGAGAGAGAGAGAGAGAGAGAGAGAGAGAGAGAGAGAGAGACAGAGAGAGAGAGAGAGAGAGAGAGAGAGAGAGAGAGAGAGAGAGAGAGAGAGAGAGGGAGAGAGAGAGATCTTACCCCCAACCCTCCCTCCTATTTGATTTCTTTACCAGCCTGAGCGATCCTGTGACCTTAAGAAAAGCGCCACCAGATCGGAAATGCAATTAGCGGCCGTGGTCAGGAGGGAGTCCTAGCGACTGGAGACAAAAGAGGTCAGAGTGGTGCTCCACCCTCCGACCCCAACCTCCAGGCGAGGAAGGAGGTTGCAATCATACGCCACTGTTCCCTTCCCAGCCCTCCGGCCCGCCAGCTCTGGTGGTGGGGCCCTACGTCGGGCCCTCGGTGGAGACCCCTGGGACAGGGCTCCTGCTACTCTTCTTCTGGAGCACTGAGTGGTTGTAATGTGTGTGTGTGTGTGTGTGTGTGTGTGTGTGTGTGTGTGTGTGTGTGTGTGTGTGTGTGTGTGTGTGTGTGTGGGGTGTGGGGCAGGATCAGGGCTGCTGGGGGGTCGACTCCCAGGTCAAAGGTTCTGAGGCCCTAGCCCCGAGCTCTTCGTTAATGACCTGCGTCTGAAGCCACTGTACGCTGCTAACGACGCCATTGTGTTAGTTGGCAGAGAAGGACAATGTGCAAGCAATCTTCACAGGACTGCACTGAATGCAGTTGAGGCAATTATCATCTTAGGGTCAAAGCCAAGATGTCAATCTACTTATCCCTCAGGTTAATTTAATAACTGCCATGATGTGAATCTATTTAGCGTTCAGGTTCACTTCAACATAGCAAAGATGTCTGTCTATTTAGTGTCCAACCTCTTTTCATACTATACTAAGATGTCAAACTACATAGCATTCAGGTTTATTTCCTCCGTGGAGATCTGTTATTTAGCTTTAGCTTTTGTGGCACCTACTGTGTAGGCCTTAGCTTAGCTATGGATTTCCCTTTGTATATGGTTCACATTTTTTGGTTTCAGGTTGGTTCAGGTTTAGTAAGTAAAATGCCATGTTTTGGTGCCAACCCGTGCCCCCAATAGGCCTCAGTTAGTAGTGAGGGCTGAATAGAACCAACTGGCATCTCCAGTAGTCGTCTATACTGACTATTGATCAAATTCAATCACATTTGAACATTCACTACCTTATAATTATCGCCCCTGGCTTGGAACACCGTCCCATTGGCTCATACTATTGCAACATACAATCAAGTAAACAGCTCTCAGATATCGTGGAAAAACAATTGATATAAACAAAGGATATCCCTTAAAAGGGACAGATTGTCTCGCGATGAAGACTCACTGTTTATTAATGGTGGTCCACACAATACACACTTGGATGAGGCATTAACCATGGGTTCCCAAATCCCATCGGTCAGCCAAGCAGGATGTTTACTTGCCCTCGTGATGGTGTGCTACACACTCTGCTTGCATACCAAGCTTGCGGTTCTTCAAATCCCAGCACAGTGAAATCTAAGTGGGGAGTTGTAGTTGTTCGGTGTTTGACCCCTCTGGCCTAGACCCAGACTTCACAATCGCCCTTGATAACGATGCTTAACCCTAGCGACTCAAGTATGATAATTATATTTTCAAAACATTTGGACATTTTTTTCTGCTAAATGAATAAGTAGTTATTAGTAAGTGGAATTGATTGTGTGATGAACATGTTCATGTTGATAATTTTACCTTTATTTAATGAAAATGTATTAAATGTCCCTAGGCAAAGAGAGAGACTACCACCCATTATCCTGACTATGACGAATGTTTTCATTAGTTCATGTGTATTAATACAAGACTCTCATTACTATTTATGATCCCTGCAGGAGCGGAGTCTTTCATTCACACCCAATAAGGGTTATGTTGGGTTATGCTAAGGATTAGGATCTGTAATATTAGAAAATAAATGCACTTCTACTAATCCTCCAACTGTTTTTTTTTTGCGTTTCCTCCAATGGCAGTTGTTTAGTCCATCCAAACCCTTACAATAACTGTTTATTAAATCTGTCTGCGATTGTTTACATCAAGTGACTCACTGCTGCTCGGGGTTATTCCTGGTATAAACTTAACACGCTAGAGAAGAACAACAATGGCCACAACAATGGGAGGTGAACAGGACTTGGAGAAAGCGATCAGGGTCCCAGTGTCAGATAGCATCGGGAGACATTCAGGGCATGGATATCCACACTGGAGCCAATAAAGTAGTGTTTGGACGGTATTGGGGACTCAAGCATGACCATGTCTCGAATGTTTCAGTAAACCTTGAGTGAACCTTTGCTCCCTTTATCGCATAAAGGAGGGAGAGAGAGAGTGAGAGAATTGACCCCCAACCTTCCCTCCTGTGTGAAATCTTTACCAGCCTGGGCCAAATTGTGACATACAATATAATCATGACTCTTCATAAATTATTTTTTACCTTCACGCTCGTATTACAAATCGACTGCACAGTACTGATGCCCGGCCTGTTTTAATAAAGTAAAACAGAATAAAAAATGGGGGAACCCCTCCACCCCAAACAACAGTAAGCAACAGTTCTTCTGCTCCCAGCATACACAAATCATCACAGAACTTCAATGGAAACTTTACAACATTTTCGCGAATCCTGCATAGTCGAACTGCCGAAACCAAAGTAGTCCTGCCTGCCAAAAGTGGAGCTCAGGCCCCGGGCAGGGCCCCATAAGTCTGGGCCCCTGGCCTCCTGGGTAAACGCTGGTAAACAGCGTCCACCTGTCAGCCTAGAGGGCCGTGGTGGATGATGTTCTAGAGCCGAGTCGGGTCTCTCCACTGCTGCCAGCTCACAGGCAGCCAAAGGTTGCTCTGGCCCTTCAGGGGCCACACCCATAGCTGTTGAAGTGGGGATGGGGTGCCAGAGAGCAGCATAAAGTCTGAGGGGAGATTGGAACAGAGGTTGTATTTCTGCTTGGGGAACACAGTTTGGCATCGACAACCACCATTCAGACTTGTTATCATTGGTTGTGTCTGTGTTTCATAAGAAAAGATTGCACCACATTGCCATACTCCCCTCTCTTGAACTTTAGAAAGGAAGCACGAGAAAGAAGCTATGCAAACAGTCCCCTTTCAGGGTTTTAATCCCAGACAGATAGTGATATTTTTTACATCCACATTGCCTTGCATACACTACACATTGCCCTGCATTTAGCATGACTGCTATTTTATTGTATTTTGAATTTCACTCCTAATTCATGATAATCAGGCCAAATGCGATAGATTTATTTTCCATGATAGTTATTTTGCGTTTTATTCTCTTATCAAATCATTCTGGTCTGATCATTTTCCTGCATCATTTCCCACCTGCAAACTCCAGTCCAATCCAGCCATCCATCCACAAATAAACATTCCATCAGCAGACTTGAATTATGATGCATTCTCATTTTAGGCAAAGTATAAGACAATACTATCTTAATAGTATAATTGTAACCATGATATAAATGGAGTCATTCAAGTAACAATATTCAAATACTAAGATTGTTTGGTAAAACAGAATTTGGTTTTATTCTGAATCCAGTGAAACAGATTGATGGTTTTAGCCAGGGTTCGAGTTATGATTCCATCTCTGTGGGGATCTCTTAAAGTTGTTGGGGGAAAGGGGGGGGGGGGGGGGGGGGGGTAATATACAATATTACATGCATAGTAATATACAATATTACTCTGTATGTGGAAGGGAAAATAGCTTTATTTGTAATTATAATATTATGCTGCTGTATTTTCAGAGACCCCCACAGATATTTGAGTTTGCTGCTTTCATGGGAGCTGGACCTCTCTCTCTATGGGAGCTCAGCTCCCGCTGGCTCCCACCTAACTCAAACCCTGGTTTTAGCTGATATAAAAACTTTCAGGTGATTATGTTTATGTTTAAGTATTTGGCAGACGCTTTATTAAAAAATGACATACATAAAAATACATATAAAACAATCACGGTAAACATTACAATAAATTAAGGAAAGAATGTTGTTAAGACAAGTAAATACAAAATATCAATACAAAGTGTCAAGACAGAATAAACTCTGCTACTGCAGCAACAGTCAGAAGTCTATAAGGTCCCTAAGATATATAGATATCTAATGTATTCATACATTGTTTATGTAGAATATATGAAGGCCTATATATATATATATATATATATATATATATATATATATATATATATATATATATCAGTGGCGGCTGGTCGTTTTTAAAGTGAGGGAGGAAGGACCGTGCGCTTGGTTGCCATTGGCCTGCTTGCACTGTTGGTGTATGGTGGCATAAGAATGTGAGACTCAAGTTGTTTCATGGTGTTTTGGTGAACTACAAAATAATAGGGAGGGATAGTTATGTGAATAAATTTGATACAAAGCCACCACCAGTGGCATCACTGTAATTTGAAAGCTGGTGGGCAGCATGTCTTTGAAATGGACTACAAGGGCAGAAGGAAAGGATGCAAAGCCCATTAGTCAAATCAGGCCTACTCTTGATTTGTAAAAGTAAATCTGGGCCTATTTTTGCCCTCAATGAATGAAGTTATTGGTTGTAATTTAGCTAGTTTTATTTTCAGGTACAATTGTTTTAAGAAAAGGCTGACCAAAAGTGATGCCATTTAAAATGCCTCATGCTCTGAATCATTCACCCTTTCCACACCATTTCCACAATATCAAACAGAACGGTCAGAGTAGCAAACTAGCAAAAGAACGAGAACATTATTCTAGATTCAACCCGATAGGCATGGTGCCTAGCAAGGAAAGTCGCATAGCAGCACCAACGTGAACTTGACACTAGTCGTGGCGTTTGGTTGCCCTATCAAGATTTTTCACATCAGGGAACCATGAACAGCCCACGTTGGAAATGTGCCATTATTCATTAGCAAACAGGGCCAGCAATACAGTCGATTGCTAGTAATGCTACCAGTAAGCCATGAGTACCTAGCAAACCATGTAGCACCCACCACAACACTGACGTTGCCATTACTTTTGGTGATCTCGATTTTGCGAAGTGGTCTACCTTTTTCTTTGGTCGCTAACTTAGCACTGTAACTCAATGAATAGAATGCTTTGTGTAATTAAACATGAACAATGTCCTCTGTTTCCAATGTTTCCATTGTACACTTTGGCAAATGTTAGAATCTCGTTATCCTTCAGATGATTTCACCTGCTTTGCGTCTCTTAAGACTGAGCGGCAATGGGCAGAGCGGGTTTGTTTGCGTTGCCAGATTGGGTAAATTTCCCGCCCAATGATAATTTTCCCAGCCTAAAGCGGTTAAAAGTAGCCCAATTGGGCGGGAAATCTGCCCAATCTGGGAACAATACTCACCAGCCAGGGATCCTGCTGATTGGTTCATAGCGCAGCGCGACTAGATTTTTGCGCGAATCAGACGCCTGTAAGGTCACACCCACTCAGAGGAGGACTTTCCTCCTCTCTCCCATTGAAACCATGGACATAATAAAGGAATATTGAAACCCATGTTATTCACCGGCCGCCAGTACTTTCTGAGAAATGAATGGGAGTCAACGGAGGCTGAGGGAGGACCTTCCTCCCTGAAGTAATTGTCAAAAGGCGATAGGGGGTGCTAATGTCCCTTTACCAAGGGAAACGAACATTATATATTCAAAGGCATTAAAATAGTCATATTTAAGGGAATTAGTTCATAACAGTAGTCTGGGTGTGCTGTTCTGATGTTTATTTGGTGAAAGGGAGACCCCTAGTGGTCAACTTTTGACGCAATGTTTTTGTGCTAGCAGTCGTAGTTCGACATGCATGGTGAAGCAACGGTCACGTATTTTTCTCTTTTGTATTGGTTGGCCAAAAAACACGTTTGCCTGTAAGTACATGTCATACAGTTATCTTGACATGAAATTAAGTTCGTTCAGAATGTATATTTTGATCCTTTATGCTAATCGCGAGCATCTTAATGTAATTTCCAATAGACGTTAGCCCTAAGCTAACGCATGTGTTAGTGTTTGTTATGAAACGTTTTAAACAGACATTAAACAACGGGGGGCCTGAATCCAGCGATCTGATTGGTTCCTAACTGTTGTGTAATGAGCGTATACATAACTGCTATGACGCCCAATCATTTTGTGAAAGTATCACTCCGCGCCTTGAAGTGGAAAGTGTCGAAGAATACAACCGTATTTTTACTAGTGTGTGTGTGTGGAGTCATTTTGCCATAATTTTAACAGTTGTATAAAAGCAATAGCACAGTTCACTGAAGCCTAAAATTGGCGAGTGAACTGCTCCATAGGATAAATTGCCGGCGAACCGCTCCATCGGAGCCTTCTCTCGGAGGGACGCTAAAGTGTGTTGCATAGCGACTGTCGATGCATAGCGGCAGCCAGGAGGGACTACTTTTTGGTAGTCTTTCATAAAACGGCTACTTTGACTTTCTTGGCTTCTTTTTAAATGTAGTGTGTCTATGACTTTCGTTTCGCCACAACAGTAACCGTTGTATAAAAGCAATAGATCACTTCAGTCAGTGGCATGTGGTCATTATACCACTGTGAAGGGGGTCGCCGGCCCTCCGCTGCGCGTCGGGGCCGGACAACGCCCCAGTACAGTGGTATAATGAGCACATACCACAGCCTGGCGTGATCTATTGCTTAAATATATGAATATTGTTCTTGAACAACGTCTGTATGAGATACTGAAAGATGTATTTTGTATCTGTCCAGTTTTACAGTGCTTCCTGAGTAAAGTTTGGAAAGGAAACAATCTAAATTTTTTATTCTCAACAATGTTAAGGAGGATCTTCCTCCCTCTCCTCAATGAAGAAGCCTCCACTGATATATACCGTATATTCCGGACTATAAGTCGCGGTTTTTTTGTAGTTTGGCTTGCCCTGCGACTTATATTTCGAAGCGACTTATATGCCAAAATTGTGCGTACATAATCTTCGGCCGCAAGATGGCACCGTCATTCATTAGGCGTACAACTGAACGCTGCAAGCCTACTGCACCACCGAATAAATTATAAATAAACTAGACCGTAGACAAAACAAAAGAGAACACAAAATAAAATGCCGTCAAAAAGAAAGCTATACTGCACAATTTAAACTGCAGATTATAAAGTATGCAGCCGAAAACGGCAATCGAGCAACAGAAAGAAAGTTTGGGGTGAGTGAAAAACTTGTCCGGGACTGGCGAAAAGCCGAGGAAACTCTAATTGCGATGAAAAAAACAAAGAAAGCTAACCGGGGGCTGAAAGCCCGATGGCCAGAGCTGGAGGAACGAGTCCACAGATTGGTCATTGAAAAGCGTGCTGCTGGCCGGGGCTTATCAACGGTGCAGTTGCGTCTCCATGCCCAGGTAGTTGCCAAGGAGATGAATATCACTGATTTTGCTGGCGGTCCATCTTGGTGCTATCGCTTCATGCAACGCAACCTATCAGAGCACGGACCACGGTGTGTCAGAAACTGCCACCGAACTTTCAAGCCCAGATTGACAGTTTCCGTGCTTTCATTGAAAAGCAGGTAAATACACACAATGTGTTACCGGACCATATAGTTAACATGGACGAGGTCCCCCTCACGTTTGACATCCCCATGAATCGAAGTGTTGAAGAGAAGGGGCAAAAAAGTGTGAGCATAGTGACAACAGGTCATGAGAGGTCGCACTTCACGGTGGTGCTCGCATGCTGTGGAGATGGTTCAAAGTTGCCACCGATGGTCATTTTCAAACGGAAGACCATGCCGAAAACTGAATTCCCCTCCACTGTTGTCGTGACCTGACCACAAACCAGAAAGGGTGGATGGATGAAGAAAAGATGAACTTGTGGTGAACAAAGTGCTTCTCTAAACGTCCTGATGGCTTCTTTAAAACACTCAAAGCCCTACTTGTGATGGACAGTATGCGAGCACACACAACAGCACAGATTAAAAACAAAATCAAAGCTTGCAACTCCATACCTGCCATCATACCTGGAGGCTTAACTAAAATACTCCAGTCACTCGACATCTCAGTGAACCGCAGTTTTAAGGCTGTCTTACGTCACCTGTGGGAGACGTGGATGGTGGATGGAGAGCACAGCTTCACGGCAACGGGGAGGATGCGACATGCAACCTTCCAGCAAGTTGTCGGATGGATCGACAAAGCATGGACTTCAGTGACAACCGAAACCATCCTGTCAGGATTCAGAAAGGCCGCACTAACTGGAACTGACGCTGATGGTGAGTCTGATGACAGCCCAGCAGAAGAGGAGACGGCGCTTCATCTTCCTCCGGAGATGGCGGAATTGTTCAGAAGCGACACCGAGAACGAAGATTTCGATGGATTTGGTGATGCAGACTGAAGTCGGGAACTTTTTGCCTTGTTATGTTTATATATAGCCTATATTGCTATTGCAATTTTATTCAGTCTCTCCAGACTAAACGTTCTTGTTTAAATGTTTAAAAATAAATGCAACTTATACACCGATGCGACGTATATATGTTTTTTTCCTCGTCATGGAGCATTTTTTGACTGATGCGACTAATACTCGGGAGCGACGTATAGTCCGGAAAATACGGTATATATATACAGGGTGCGATTTGCCGGTGGGGATTATCCCCCCCTCTGGTTTACACGTCCTACCCTCTGCTGAATTATTTTTATCCTCGGTGGGGATAAAAATTATCCCCCCCCCCAAGTATTTTCACCATTACATCGTAATAATTAACAACCAAAATACACAGGGTCCGTCTTCATTTTGATTGTGCTTGGATTTTGATCTACCGGGAGCGAGTCAGAGGCGTCGCGGGTGAGCGCAGGCTGGATGACAACGGGATAATCTCTGCCGCCGCCGCTCTAAATCCATCAAACTGGCCATCTGATGAAGACGAGCGCATCCTCTACGGCGATGAAAAACTGCTCGCCATACACAAAACTCTTGCTGTTGAGGCCGCAACCAGTCCCATACTCCTGAAGGAGTTCCATGAGTTTAAATGTCACGGTGTCACAGGAGAGAGCATGCGCAAAGTTCTCACCGCTGTCTCCACGCTCCTAGTGTCCACAGCCGAGTGTGAAAGAGGTTTCAGCGCCATGAACCACATTCTTACAGATGGCAGAAACAGAATGAATGTGTCCACACTGCACAATCTGCTTTTCATCTCTGTAAATGCACCAGATGTTGCCTCCTTCCCGGCCCGCAGATTTGCAGAGATGTGGTTGAAGCAGGGTCACCACGCTGCTATCGATCCGCCAACAGGAAAGCAAAAAACAGAGGCTGAAGTGCGTCATCAGAGCGGACTGTTTTCGTAGTCTGACCTATAGTCTACCCGATTAACCCATAAAAATAAAAAAAAACGTCTTGACAGCACATTGTGTTATTTCATATTTTCTGTTGAACTGATATCGGGAAAAAAATAATATTTTTTTTTATTTGGCACATTTAAAAACAATATTAGCTATGAGAAAATATTTCTGCAAATGCAGTGGTTAAGTTCACGTTCAAAATAGGCCTACCGCCTACGTTATGAAGCCTAGTGTAAGGTTTAGATACACAAGGTCACAAGATCAACTGTTTTCATAAGTTTTCACACTGTTGTGTGGTTATTTTTCCTGAATAAAATGTTTCTCAAAATTATCCCCCCCTCTGGTTTTTTCACAAATCGCACCCTGTATATATATATATATATATATATATATATATATATATATAGCCTAATCATATATTGTTTCTTCAACTTAAAAATAGCTGAGCATTTTTTTTCCCCCTTCACGGGGATAAGGTTCACAGTTTTGATCTCGGACGTCTGGTCACTTATAGCATAGGCTATAAGAATATTCTATCATTGTTAAGCCAACTATTAATAATAAAACACGCCAAACCATGTGTCCTTTAGCTACACGTATGACAAAAAAACACATGAAAATCAGTGGTATTCAGTGAGGTATGATTGATTAAATGCGCTGACAGTTCATTGCTCCTGCCAAACGGATTACACTGAGTGCAGCGGGTCACCATTCCAAGATGGCGGCCCCGCGTCTCGTCAGCGCCAGTAGGCAGAAGCGTTCGATGCTCCGTCTATGATATAGGATGACTATGGTAGCAACAGACAGTACACGTGACTTACAAAAAAATGGACAAATAGCAAAAGTCAACCTAATAGGAGGTCAATAGAGGTCTATAGAAAGTGAGCAACATTGCACATAATTAAAGGGTTAATAAAAATAGGTCGATATAAATGAATAAATATAATGCAATTGCAGATTGTCTAGTATGTGTGAGGGTGGGTTGGGGTGGGGGGGATGTACCCCCTCCCCCTCAGGTCCCCAGGGGGAGGGGGTTTGACGTCAGAGGAAGTCCGCTGCACTGATGACTCTGCCTGGAAGGTGCATGGCCCTCAGGCACTCCAGATGGGGAATGGGTTGTCTGACCTTATCAGAACGTGCCTGCCCTGTAATGCTAGCAGAAAATAACCAGAGCTAGATGCCATGCTAGCCACCTGCCGCTCCAACACATGTATGTGCTGGGCCCTGTGAGCTGGGCTCTCACCCTCTCTCTGTGCCTTGTGTCGCCATGCAGCCCTCCTACTCCACAAGGTGCTGAGACCACCCCCCCCCCCCCCCCCCTCCCCCCCCCCCCCCACGCCAAGGAACTGAGTCCAAACACATCTTTAACATGTCGTCAACAAAGTAAACTCCCCGCATTGGCTGATTACCGCTTCATATTGGATGTGCCTCGCTGTGTCTCTCCAGCAGGACCTGGGAGCCCAACCCGGAAGGGACTGAACTGCAAGTCATTGCACGACGCGAACGGACAAACAATACTCATTTTACAAACAGCAAGAACTGTAAAATTGTTATCCAATTCTCAAATTCATCTATAAATAGGTGCCATTAAATTATTTTTCGAAGCAAAATAAATGCTTTAAGGGCAACACAGCTGAAGTCTTTTACGGGCCATAGTTGAGGCCGCTGGCAAGAAATAAGCAACAATAACTGAACAAAAAAGATATTTTGGAAAAGATATACACGATTATAATGCAGGGTGATGGGGCAAAAACTGAAAATATTATTCCTGGGGTCAATAACCTCTCAAGGTCAACAGAGGTCAGGCACAAATTGCGTTTATGTCTCAACTCAAACCTTGGGGTATAGATATAGAGTAGATTCAATGACTTTAATGCTTTAGTCAAACACAATGGGGTTGCCTTTCTCCCCACTAGGAACATTGTTCGTTTTCGTTTTCGTATTCGTTGTCAAGTATGTATACTTGACAAAACGTGTCCTCGGGTCCTCTCCCATCCGTGTTTACTGGGTCTGTGAGACTGGGCAGGAAGCTCTCAACATTCTGCGACTGGAGGCCTAAGGGTCTTAACAATATAATGGTCGGGCTGAAACACCACTTAGTCGTGGGTGGGATAGAGAGTCATTAAAATGACTATTAAGCGCACAATAGGTGACGCAAAAAGGGGACAAACAATAGTCTGGCTAGGGTAATATCTCTCGGAGGTGTGTGTGTGTGTGTGTGTGTGTGTGTGTGTGTGTGTGTGTGTGTGTGTGTGTGTGTGTGTGTGTGTGTGTGTGTGTGTGTGTGTGTGTGTGTGTGTGTGTGTGCGGATGAAACTCAAACAAACACGGGACAGGAAAAGGGAAGCCACGGTGGAAGCAGTGATGTATGAACAACATGCGTTTATTTAAAGAATATAGTAATTTGAGTATTTACACAGAGCATATTCATGCTGATTAGTACATTATATACATTCTAGTGACAAATTCACCCTCACATCACATTTCAACAAGCAAAGAATGTGCAGAAAGTTATTACAACTTGCTATTGCCATTATAAGTATGCATTACTAGTGAGAAAGTAGTACAAAGTGTATGATAATGTGTGTGTGTGTGTGTGTGTGTGTGTGTGTGTGTGTGTGTGTGTGTTTTTGTGTTTGTGTTTGCGTGTGCATGTGCGTGCGTCTGTGCACTGTTTGCATCTGTGCATCTGTTCGTCTGTGTGTGTGTCTGTGTATGTGTGTGGTGCGCAATTTTGTGTGTGTGTGCGTGTATCTGTGCATCTATGCTTTTATTTGTGTGTGTGTGTGTGTGTGTGTGCGTGTGCGTGTTCTCAGTGTGAGGAGCTTGGCTCAGGCTGGAGGACAGAGGAGATGGGATTTGTATCTTCTCATCTCTCCAACCTGTCCTGGGGAAGGCACATTAGCCAGAGGTCTTGGGTGATTCGCTCTTCTTCCTAGAGAGACGGTGAACCAGAGAGTAGTAGCAGACGATTAGGATGATTAAAAACAGACACCAGTTGACAATCCTCCCCTTTTATACGTGTGTTTATAAGTGTGGTTAAGCGGACTAGCTCCAACCTTGTGGTGTTCTACCCTGTAATAGCTGGGCCTTATGACGCCAACAGAGATGGATAATAAAGAGACTCACTCCGTGCTTGAAGGCTTGCCGTAGAGCTGCAGATCCGCGAGGTGTTTTGAAATCACTGAGGGTAAAAGACATAGAAGAAAACACGATGATCTTTCGTTTCATACTCGGCTATAGCTCACATGATTACGCAATGTAAGCTGGACTTCATCAGAATATATATCAGTTTGTTCTCACGTGATCCAGATCCAGCAGTCCGTCCTCCACCAAGACCCCCAAAGCTTCCCGTAGTGCCAGTTCCTCGTCCCATGGCGCTTGTCCCTAACCCTGTGTTCCCTAACCCCGTCCGCTGCCACGTCCCCGGCCCCGTCCCTAACCCTGTGTTCCCTAACCCCGTCCGCTGCCACGTCCCCGGCCCCGTCCCTAACCCTGTGTTCCCCAGCCCCGTCCCTAACCCTGTGTTCCCCAGCCCCGTCCCTAACCCTGTGTTCCCCAGCCCCGTCCCTAACCCTGTGTTCCCCAGCCCCGTCCCTAACCCTGTGTTTCCTAACCCCGTCCGCTGCCCCGTCCCAAACCCTCTGCTCCCTAACCCTGTGCTCCCCTGCCCGGTTCCCAGCCCACCAGTGCCACTCGCCCCTTGCACCCTGCTCGTGGCGGAGCCTGTTGGCGGCTTGCCTACCACGGTGGCGCTGCTGCCTGGGCCAGTCCCAGGGAGGGGCAGGCTACTCCCCTGTGAGGCTGTTCCCCCAAACCTGGTGTTGCCGACCCCGTTGCTGAATGGCAATGAGCTGCCTAGACTTGAACTGCCGGGTTTGGAATTGCCTAGATTGGTACTGCCCTGTCCTGTACCAACATTTACTCCACTGGTAGCTGGATTATTATACCAAGTAGAGCCAGCACCGACACTTGACCCAAAAGAAGGGATTCTGAAGGGATTCCCAGCAGAAGAGCTAGATCCCCCGAAAGTTGATCTTCCATATTGATTCTGAAATAAAGTCAACACAAGTACATGTTAGTGTTAAAAAGGAACCCATTAAATTAAATGATACAGCTCAAACCCATACACGTATACCAGATTACCAGTTCAATTAGTCAGTGAAAGAACTGAGAAAGCCTCCAAGTATGTAAAATAAACGATGAACCGGCAGTTGAAACAGGGCCGTCCTCACCACTTGCGAGCAGGAGGCATTAAGGAGCCTGTTCTGCTCCTTGAGGTGGTGGATCTCCGACTCCTTGACGCTCGTCTTGACCTCCAGCAGCCCCTTTGCGCCGGTCAGCAACTTCTTCTCGGTCAGCAGCTTCTTAACTTCAATGTCGCACTTGAGCTTGTCTTTCTGCCGGTCCTTCCGGTTCTCCTGGACCAGCCACGTGCGGTTCTCACTGCAGAAGCGGCTGGCCTTGCCCAGCCGCTGGTTGTCTGCCTGCAGGTGGTTGATCTGACCCACGTAGTCGGTGACCTTAGTGCCCAGGGTGTTCAGGTAGCCCTGGAACTTGTCCTCCACCGCGCGGGACAGGCTGGTGCAGTTGCTGCGGATCTGCTCCAGGTTCTCCCGCTGCTTCTCGCAGGTGAGCTGGAAGGCGATGTGGCCGGGGAACAGGGAGTCGATCTTCTCCAGGAAGGCCCGGGACACGTTGGAGATGCCGCTCAAGGAGGCCACAAAGTCCTGCTTGCACTGCAGCTTGTAGTTGGTGATCTCCGACTGCAGCATCTGCTTGTCGTTCCGCAGGTCGATGGCTTCCAAGGAGAGGTCGTCCCGCTCCTTGTTGAGCTGTTCTTTCTTGATTGAGCACTCCAGCACGGTCTGGTTCATTTTAGACTGTAGTTCACGCTCCCTGGCCTCCTGGAGAAGAAGCTTGGTCCTGCAGTCTCCTGTACGGGGAAACAGACCAAACATAACTTATTATCTCAAGAGAATATTTAACTAATCATAAAAAATCAAGTCACTTACTACACAGGCCCGGTTGCCAATGTGTATAAGTCTGGATCCTCTGAGTTCATTTTCAGTAGATAACAGCCTAGGAGCGTTATCAACAGGGCTCTGATGCCTCTGAAACACATTGCATAGACCTACAAGCAATCAGAGCACCTCAATCCAAGGATGGTTCGGATGCAGTAGGTGCAAAAGGGACAGAAAGTGGTGGCACAATAGAAAAAGTACGATTCAGTAAGATAAGTAATAAGCGGACAAAATGAATGAGCTTCTCTCACCCCCCTAGACCGTTTGTCTATGGGCCGAGTTCTAGCTCAGAGGCCAGTCAGCCTCTGAGCCAGCATGGTTTAGCACTTTGTCATTCAGTTTGGCTGCTTGCAAGTACCCTTCTACCTGTTCCCCCTGTCTTCAGCACTGCCCTTCTGCCACCGCACCTCCCCAGTCCCCCAAGCCACCAGCCGTCCTCTCAATGGGGATGCCGAGCTGGATGGCTTCCCTTTAAGGCCCAACCCCAGCCCGCTGCCATCTCAAGAGTCCGCCACATTTGGTTGGTTGAACCTTACCTTGCCTGTCGGTAAATGTCCCGATGGGTTGTGGACAGTAAGTCCTCACGTTTTTGTTTTTGTCAGTTTCGCATTGAATCTGTAAATATTGAAGAGATCAGATTAGATATGAATACCGTCATTATGATTAGGGTTAATGAAAGCATACAATATACAAAAGTGATCATATTAAACAGTCCCCTCCAGAACATAAAGAAGATACAGAAAGCAAACCACTTTCTCTCTTAAGGTTAGCTAAAATACTCTATTAATCATAGAACTTTAAGCATAAATATTTTGTCAGTCGTCATTTTATGGATGGTTATTTTGTGGTTCCAGGTTTGTACTCTCAGCTGATGGGTTCAATGTCATAAACGTACTTTGAGATAAATATTATAGTAATGATCTTAGTAACAGCTTGTGACACCAAAATCTATCTTGTCGAGCCGACTGCGATTATGTTTCTAGCATTACATACTTTCAATAAAAGCTTTAATTATAGTTTGAGGCATAAGGTGTAAAGTAAAAGTAACATGTGTCTTTTATTTTTATTTTTAAATAAACAAAAAGTATTTAAGTGTTATTCAAGGAAGATAAACAATGTTGGCCAAACAAACAACCTTGGTGTTATGGCAGTATCATTCTGACTTTGATTGGATCTGTTTATAATAAAATAATTAAAACAATTATAATAAATAATCATCTTTGTTATAACGTTATTATAATGACCATATGTCAAGCCTGATCCTTTATCCTGATGTGAAATGTTTGGATCCAGTTTTTCAGTGTGGGACCAACAGTACCCCTGATTATCTCTGCTGTATCAAGCAATCCTCAATCTATACAGAATTCCAGTTGAACACTTCAAACCCTCGAAACAATATTTGGTCATGGA
>NC_044055.1:21049740-21087240 GCF_902167405.1 Gadus morhua | reverse complement strand
AATGAATTACATTAAAAACACTTTAGTACTTCAGCCTTACTAATTTATAAGATAATTGCCATTTGGATCGTATTAATAATACACACTGCAGTTGTTCTGTCTTAAAGCGGTAAATAAAAAATGTCGACTCTAGCTCGAATAGAGTCCAGTGGAGCTCCATTTCTAGTCCTGAATGTCTCTTGTCTTCCCTTGAGGGGCGGGGTACTGTTGGAGGAGAGGGGTAGCTGCCAGGTCCCTGTGGTGCGCTGATAAAACAGGCTGCTGGGTTGGCACCGCGGGGACACACCGCAGATTGATACGCTGCTCATTTATCAGCTTATTCTAATCCACGGCTCCTCCACACGGACAAGAGACGCCGTACCCAGACCTCCGCTAGACGGACCAAGCTGTCAGCATGGGGACAGTGACGATGATGATGATGAAGGTGGGGGCGAGGGTGATATGAGGGCGGATGCTGATGATGATTTTGGCGGTCAGGACGTTCACCGATACGACGTGAGATCATGAGGGAGGGACATGGATGGTGAGGATGAAGCTGTTGATGGTGATGGTAAATGATAGATGGACTGCATTTATACAGCGCTTTTCTAACCAGCGGCCACTCAAAGCGCTTTACAATATTTCCTAACATTCATCCATTCATACACACACCCGTTCACACACCGACGGCGGTGTCAGCCACGTAAGGTGACAGCCAGCTCGTCAGGAGTAGTCAGGGTGAGGTGTCTTGCCCTGGGGCACCTCGACAACAAGCTAGGAGGAGCCGGGGATCGAACTAGCAACTTTCCGGTTACCAGCCAACCCGCTGATGATGATGATGATGATGATGATGATGATGATGATGATGATGATGATGATGATGATGATGTGGCTAATGTTTTGAAGATGATGGTGATGATGCCGGTACACATACAAACATGAACCAAAAGAGTTGACGACCGCGTAGATGACGAAGACGACGATGAGGATAATGAAGATGAAGGTGGTAAGAAGTAAACAATCCTGACTAAACTGCCACAACCTCTCGCACGGCACCAAGTGCTTCAGGGGCTAAAAGGCGAACGCCTCCGCGAAACGTCATACCCACCAATCCCCCCCCTCCTCGCCCCTCCCCCTCCCCCTCCCCCTCCCCCTCCCCCTCCCAGCCCCTCCCTCTCCCCTGGTTGTGGCAGATGTTTTCCCTTTGACTCGTGCACAAAAGACCCACTGTTTTTGTTTCCAGGCTCGTCCATTCCTCGGGGTCAGAGGTCGGGCCGGTCTCAGAGAGAGGCTGTCACTGCGAGTCAAAACATTTGATGGCCATCCGTGCGTGATGAGGCCGCTGTTACTGGGGAGGAGAGGAAGACGAGGGGGGGGGGGGGGGGAGGACCGAGAGGAAGATGAAGATGAAGAGCGAGAGAAAGGCTGGTGATACAGAGCAGCCTCCTGATTAATTGAAGTAAAGCGCTCCTTCCCATCTGCAGATGGGGCTGGGAACTTGCTGCTCACCACCTGGTCTGGAGTCAGGGCCCAACTGCTGCTGGGCTGCTGCTGCCGTGACGATGAGGCTGACCCGCTTTTACACGTATTCTGACGTGAGGGATGCTTGTCCCAGTTTGTCAGTTCAGCTCTGGTTAAAATATGAAGCTCTGGTTTATTGTTGTGGTGCTTTTTGTGAAAGGTTTCCCCCAAATGATTGTATAGTAGAAATGTATTACATTTTCATTGATGAAATGACCTGGGTCAGTTTGCAAATGGAGCACTTTTTTTGTTGATGAACCAGATTAATGTTTTGTACTCTGGCTTGTTAGTATAGCAGAAACTTCAGCGCAGGAAAAAAGTGTCGGCCCCAATTCTAGCCCAATCCCAGTCATCCATGCATAAGATGGGGGGTGGGCTTCATTTAGATGGCGTGACACGAGAGAGGAAGTAAAGATTAGGACCACAGGGAAGGCGTCCACATGATCACTCTATCCCTCTCTCTCTCTCTTTCTCTCTCTGTCTCTCTCTCTCTCTCTCTCTCTCTCTCTCTCTCTCTCTCTCTCTCTCTCTCTCCCCCTCTCTCTCTCCCACTGACCTATAGGGCCCAGCGCTCTGCAGGCCATGCCTCCATGTCAATGTTTCTTCTAACCATAACAACCCTGGGGACCTCTGACCCCAATAAGGAAAGACACCGCTAGATCAACAAACAGCCTCCTGCAGCCCCCAACACTAAGCCCCTAGTCCTGTGTAAGGCGAGCAGGGGGCGTCGGTGGAGACAGTAGGGGGGTTGGAGGTGGTACAGGTGGTTTTAGGCAGACGCATTGTTTCAAATAATATGTAAATAATTGTTCCCACCCCTCAAGGTTAACACCTTTCCCACTAACTAGCCCGATGCTCCCCGGCTCGCAGACCGGGGCGGACGAGCCGGGCCGACGGGTCGGATTAGGTCACACACTGTTCGTGTTGTTCCTCATTCGGGAGGATTGTTCTAATCCTCTCTTTAAAAAACAGAAACGACATTGGCTCCAGTTTAGCCTCTGTTTCAGGTCAGATGTGTGGGTGTAAGCTTATTAGACGAGGAATAAATATGTGGATTACTCGGAGGCATTGGGTTTTGTGCTGATGCTAATGTAGTAGTGTCGATATATCCAGCATTAAAAAGCATTTCTTGTCATATCTTAGCTTGATAAGAAATGAGCTTGGCTTAGCTTATTACATTTATTTTATAGATAATTGTATTTAGTTAACTTAATAAATAATCTAAAAGCATCCTATTATATTCCCTGTTATGTGATAGAGTAAGAATTCTGCCATACTCAGTGTGTGTGTGTGTGTGTGTGTGTGTGTGTGTGCGTATGAGTGCATGCATGTTTGAGTGTGTGTGTGTGTGTGTTTGATGTGTCCCAGGGCTGTGGGTGAGCGCTTGTGGGCAGCTTGACATACTTCATTTACAGTGATGCTTTTCTGCATCTCTCACAGGGGCGGCCGGGTGCCAGAGACTGGGTCAAAGGTCACCCCCTCCACAGTGCTCTGTCTCTCTCTCTGTTCTCTCTGTGCACACACACACACACACACACACACACACACACACACACACACACACACACACACACACACACACACACACACACACACGTGCACACAACAAACTCTCAGAAAAAAAGAAATGCATGCATAAAAAATCAAACAATTCCAAAGGCATTTCTGCATTGAAATTAACCTACACTTGTTAATCTATTGGTCGGTTTGAACAACTTATCAACTGGATGGGAGTGAGTGAGGTATAGAAGGGTGAAGAACTGAGCTAGGGGGTCATACTTTAAAGGAATAGTATGCCTGTGGGTGAAACCAAAGCTATTTCCAGAGAGATCTGTAATGCAGGCACATCAACATGGACCACAAGGAAACTTTAGCCAGAGAGTGACTTAACTCTACATTCCAACGTTGCAAGCCATTGTTTGGACTTTATATTTCCTATTTTTGCAACAAGTTGCATCACTTGACCCTTCCCGGGGCCTGTGCATGTCAGATCCACCCATTTACCCTCCATGTTCAACATAAATAACGTGACCTATCTGTCATCATTTCATATGAAACCTAGCAAGCTGCTGTTGCTATTTTTATTGATTTAAGTTTTTTTTACTTCACGGTAACTCTTTTTGTACTACCGATCTGACCAATGACCATACAGAATAAAATTGACAATGGAACACACATGATTTGGCCTGAAAGCCGGTCAGTTCAGGTAATCAAATATGCATATTGCCTTTTTTTTTGTGTGTCTGACCAGATAATTTTTATTTATTTATAATTAGTAAGTTATGTATGACGCTTTGGTCAGTTAAAGAGCTCTATATTGTAGTTGGAAAATGCTGGCAACCATTGGTATGTGCTGGTTGTGTTTTTGTGATGTGTGTGCGTGTGTGTGCATGTGTGTAGGGGGGTTAGGAATGTGCTGTTGTCATGTTATAATGGCAACATGCTGGCATACTGGAATGTGGCAGTTACACACGCTGAGCATGAAGCCAGGGTTTCTGACCTCCAACTCCACCAAACACAACAACCCTAACATCTCCCACAATGCATTGTTTTATTCCAAGCCAAAAACATGGTTGCGTCCGTTGTTTCTCTCACTCTAGGTGATCTTTCTGGCTCTTTCTCCATTCATCCATTCCTTCTTTGGTTCACATGTCTTACATATACATATGTAGATGTGCACACACGTACACAAACCCATTATCGAATTAGCCTAATCTTTTCCAACAAAGTAAAAAGTCACAATACCCGGTCAAATAGGCCTAATTAAAGGGGTCGCCATTCAATACACAGGCTTGTGCACACACACCCACCCACAGACACACACACACACCCCTCTAATGAGTCTTTAGGGGAACAATAGCAGGGACAATGTTGCAGTGTCATGCATAGCATACAGACACTGCTTGTGAAGAAGAAGGGGGTAGTTTCTTAAAACTCTGGAATGTATTAAAAGGGGGGTTGTGTGTGTGTGTGTGTGTGTGTGTGTGTGTGTGTGTGTGTGTGTGTGTGTGTGTGTGTGTGTGTGTGTGTGTGTGTGTGTGTGTGTGTGTGTGTGTGTGTGTAGGGGTTTAGAATACCTCCAGATACCTCTGTTAACATTCTCTAGATAAGAGCAACACATTGCTCTGGGGGAGGTTCTCAGTCACTTTCATCTCAGAGCAGACTGCGCTTCTGAGATTGCAACTTCAGTGGAGCCAGGTGCAATCAAAAAGCCCCCCCCCCCCCGACGACCGGCTGGCTACCCCTGGCCTGCTCGTGTTTTATGTCCCCGTGTTGCCGCAGAGCTTTATCTGCGTTCGACCCTGGAAGCCGGAGCCGAGCCGCGTGGGCGTGGGGGGGCCGAGGTGTGAAGGTCAGCTTGAGCTTTGTGACCTCGAGCAGAAATCAAAATGTCCTCTCCAAAGCACCAGGACAGGCGGCCTTCTGACAGCCATGACCACTGGAGTTCACTTGGCCTGATCAAGATATTATTCGTATTATTTAAAAGCACGAATACGGGGCGCCCCTAGTGGCTCACCGGGGAGAGTGCGTACCATTATGGCCCAGTCCTTACCGCGGCGACCCAGGTTTGATTTCTGCCCGTGGTCCTTTGCTGCATGCCTTTCCCTCTCTCTCCCAGACCCTCCTGTCTTACTCTACAAATACGACGAATAAGAGTACCAGGATGGACTGCCAGGGATTGTTTGACTCCTTTTGCTAGGGGGGAACAATGAGGGCCATTTGCCTGGCAGAGACTCAGGTGGGTTCCTTCTATCAAAGATTAGATTAGATACTACTTTATTCATCCACAGCAGAGAGACATTAGTGTGGAGCTGCTGCAGTACTGCAAAGTAGGGAAGATGGAAACATATATTGTGCAAATATACAAAGAAACAATGGCAAAGTATCATTGGTAGGTTCAATAACAATAAGTACAGCCAAAAAGTTGACAGATTCAAGATTCAAAATTCAAGATGGTTTTATTGTCATATGCACAACAATTACAGAGCAGTCGCTGGCAATGAGATTCTTTAGACTTGGGATCCTCCAACAGTGCAATATAAGAGAACGTAAAGGTTTATGAGAAACACAAGTAGGAAAGCTGAGACTTAAATAATAAAAAAAAATAATAATAATAATAGTAATAATAATAAAAAGTACGTGTATAAGAGGAACACAAGTAGGAGATTAGAGACCTAAATGCAAAACTAAATAAATGTAAAATGTAAACAGACGTGTGGCAAGTTATAAAGTGTCATAGTGGTGAGCTGAGTAGCTTAGGAGTTCAGTAGTCTTATAGAAAGGTAAGACAGGTAAGGGTATCATAAATAATTATGTTAACTAGTTAACAGTAGCAATTCCAAAATACACAAGGCCACAAGTAAGAGACACAGTAAGGGCTGTACATTACCGGTCAATGGTAAGGTGCAAATTTAAATACACAATATCCAAATACTAGACAATTTCAAAAAGCTATGCATGTAGAGATTCTATCCAAAGTATAATTAATGTAAATGGTTAGATTGAAATGTTCAGTAATTTTGCCCATGACATTATTGTCTCTGTTATTACACATTATACAACGGGGGACCTAAATCCAGCGATCTGATTGGTTCCAAACGGTTGTATAATGAGCGTATACATAACTGCTATGACGCCCAATCATTTTGTGAAAGTTTGCATATCACTCCGCGCCTGGAAGTAGAAACAGTTACAAAGTAAAACATATGTTGGATGATGACTAACGAAAGCTTAGGCACACGGCGAGTGAACTGCTCCATAGGATAAATTGCCGGCGAACCGCCCTATCGGAGCCTTCTCTCGGAGGGTCGCTAAAGTGTGTTGCATAGCGACCGTCGATGCATAGCGGCAGCCAGGAGGGACTACTTTTTGGTAGTCTTTAATAAAACGGCTACTTTGACTTTCTTGGTTTCTTTTTAAATGTAGTGTGTCTATGACTTTCGTTTCGCCATAACAGTAACCGTAGTATAAAAGCAATAGATCACTTCAGTCAGTGGCATGTGCTCATTATACCACTGTGAAGGGGGTCGCCGGCCCTCCGCTGCGCGTCGGGGCCGGACAACGTGTGCCTGGCGTGATCTATTGCTTAAATATAATCATGGTGTCGCATAAGTCAGGGAGGTGTAACTGAAAGCAACAACAATTGACTGGGATGCAGATAAAAAGAGGTAGATGTCAACAAAGGGGAATGTGTAGTGCGATGTCAACAAACAGAGCAGAACAGAGCTGAAGGAGAGGCTGGAACCTCCTCAGCAGCGCTGGCGGCCTCTTGTCCCTCTCTCTGCCCGAGGCAGATGAGTTGTGCAATTTGATTGCCACAGGCAGAAAGGATTTCCTGTGGCGTTATGGCGAGCGTTTTATCAGTCTGGTGTTACCGGCACATTCTGGAGGGTGAGAGTCATTGTCCAATCGGCTCTGGACTTGGTACAGCGTCCTCCTCTCTTGCTCCACCACCAAAGAACCAAGCTCGCTCCCAGCACAGAGCCGGCCTTCCTGAGCAGCTTATCCGTTCTGCTTGCGCCGATTGACCTCGCCCTGCTTACCCAGCACACAATGGCAAATAAATAGCGATGGCTACCATAGTCTAGGAGAACATTCTCAGCACGCTACCGCATCGAAGGACCGGAGTTCTCTGCAGAAAGCACTCTGCACTGACCTTCTCCACAGAGGAGTCCACGCCCCTTCACTCAGCCTCCTTCCTCTCACTGATAAAGCCCACGGGTCTTCTGAGGACTTTGAGGGGGCAGGAGGGGACTGCCCACACACCGTCAAATCGTCTGAAGAAGAGTGTTGTGTTTGTGGTCCGCGGCAGCCTTAAGCAGCCTCACCTGGCCTGAGTCAAACGGATTGGACTCCAGTCCGTTTGACAGCCGTCCCCCAGCACTGCCCCCCGACGACTGACTCTTGTCTCTGCCGCGGCCAAGCGGAGGAGAGGAAGCAGCAGAGCGACTGCCAGGAGCGGATTCTGTGGCTGGCAGGCCCTCGGAACCACCTGCCCAGGCCAAGCCACACCTCTGCCAGCCAACACAGCAACCCAGGCTCCCTGCTCGGGGACGTGGATGAGGAAAATATCTTGAGGCCCTTGTGGAGGGTGGCCCTGCCGAGTGCTGTAAGGGCCCTCTGGCCTCCTCCAGAGGCCACCACATCGGCCCAGCTGGCAAGCCATAAGTAGCCCGTCCAGACAGCCCTGAAACGACCAAAGTCCAGTGACACACCCACACCAAGGCCACCCCAGGCGCCGGGATGGAGGGGGGGGGGGGGGGGGGGGGGGGGGGGGGACTGTTGACACTAGGGAGGTGTGTAGACAATGGAGTGTGGGGTTGTTTTTTTGTATTTTAAGTACGGCCACCCTTTTCAGAGGCGAGTTTGTATTTCTTAAGGGATCGGAGGGGGTAGGCTTCGACTGGGGGATTTCCTCCCTGAAGTTTCTCTTCTTGTCCTTCAAGAGGACCTTGAGGTCTCTGGTGACCATGGGGCTGTTGTTGTGGCGTACAATCGCTGTGGGTACGGCAGAAGAAGGAAGTTCGCTGTTACCCGTGAGCTCACCAATGCCCTCTCTGTCCGCATTGCAGAGCATTCCCCCGTCTGTTGGATCAATGCGGCCCCGCAGAGCCCTGTTGGTGTCCTTGGACCATCTCCTCACAGTCCTAGTCATTACAGGTTGTCTGTGGACCGGGGGCTTATACACGGGCTGGAGGTGGACCAGACTGTAGTCCGATCTCCCAAAGAGAGGGTGGGCTATGGAGCTTTATGCCTCCTTAACATTAGCATACAGAAGGTCCAGGCTATGTTTCCCCTGGTTGGAGAGTCCACTAACTGCTAGAAATTGGCAGAGGAGCAGCCAGAGGGACGTAGTGGAACTTGAAGCCTCAGAAATTGTGTTGAATTGGAAAATGTAATTTTTGCTCTCCCAGTCCACTTTTCTGTCAATCTTCACTGACCTGTCTAAAAAAGCACCAACAATAAATACAAATAAACAACTACATAAATATCAAACAAAAAAAACCACAGTTTGTGTTGTGCGCAGCGGCTAGAAAGGTAACTGACGTAGGGAAAGGTAACTGTATGTTGGACGTGGAATGTGTTGTTAAGATGCAGAGACAAAGTGCAGGGCTTGTCTTCCTACGGTTTGGCCAGGGGGCTTCTGGGTAATCTCATGCTGTTGTCATGGTGGTTTTGATTCTGGCCTTGGGGTCATGATCTTTGCATCTCAGAAGGGAGAGAGATGCGTTTCCTGTGTGTTTGTGTGTGTGTGTGTGTGTGCGTGTGTGTGTGTGTGTGTGTGTGTGTGTGTGTACGTGCGCTAACCCACACAGCCCACACTCTGTGCTCTTTGACTCCGATGGCCATATAAGGTAGCCGTCACCATGGTAACGGCAGGGCTTGAATAGCAGTGTCAAATCCCTGAGTACACACACGCACGCTTGCACACACTCACACATACCAACGGAGGCACGCAGTCGCGCACCCACACACCCCCCTCACACACACACACACACACTAACACACACACACACACACAGACTATCCCCTCCCCCTCTGCGCACACTGTCTCCCTCCCTCCCTCTCTTCCTTGCTAGCTCTCTCTCTCTCTCTCTCTCTCTCTCTCTCTCTCTCTCTCTCTCTCTCTCTCTCTCTCTCTCTCTCTCTCTCTCTCTCTCTCTCTCTCTCTCTCTCTCTCTCTCTCTCTCTCTCTCTCTCTCTCTCTCTCTCTCTCTCTCTCTCTCTCTCTCTCTCTCTCTCTCTCTCTCTCTCTCACACCAAAACACACACACAGGTCCACAGAAACACAGAGAAGCTAAAACAGGAAGGAATTGGTAGAAATATTCGACCAATAGTAGGACCAAGAGTGGATATCGTCCACCGGCTTCCAAAAAACATTTAGTGGAGCGGCCAAACGACACCTCCCCCAGTCTCCTCTCCTTTTTTTCCCCCTCCAATCTTAATTAAATTAGTAGTCTCTGAAACTACAGCAGAGAGTATATAATTTCTCAAATCCTTTCTACCCCCAAACACTCCCTACCATCCATCCATCCCCCCTCTTTAGCCACAGGGAAAGGCTACACACACACACACACACGAGAGGGGAAGCACAGCAGTGCATAGGGCTAGGCCGCCAGTCATTAGTTCTTGGTGGGCAGGCAACGACAATAGGCCGTGGGGAGACGCCAGCGTGAGAGGGAGCCTGGAGAAGATTTGCCAGAGGAACAACGGAGAGCCCAGCGCACGGACGCAAGCGAGGCACGCCGCACGCTTCCTCCTCTCCTTCCTCCCCGGGTTGGTGTGTTTTCGTTCCCCTTGGTTTGCCAGTGTCGGACCCAAAGGATCTGAGAGCCGAGCAGAGGATAGCATCACCACCTCCTCCTCCTCCTCCACCACCACCACCACCACCACCCAGCACACTTGGTCCAGCAAAACAAGGAACGCAGAACTTCGCTGTGATCGGAAACCTATCTGAGAGATACACACACAAGGAGTGACTAGCTAGTGGTTAGCACAGGCTTAACGTGAGCTACTACCACTGAGGAAGAAAAGCCATGATCCCACAAATCTGGTCGGCCATCTAGATGTTTGTTAGCCGGTGGTCCGGGCTAGCCTTTCATTATCTGAGGGGAGCCCGAATGCTGCCCTTGCTCAGACGACTGCCAGAGAATAGTAGAGCTCTGTCTGGTTTCTCTACAGTCTCAGTCTCGCTGGATGGAAGAAGGAATATCTAGGGGAAGAGGGAATTATTATATTCCACAAGGAGGGAAAGCCATACGGTTGTTTTCTATAAAAAAAAAGGTAAGGCATGATTTATTAATAACTTATCCACAACGATTATGATAATAATGTTTCTGGCGGAGGGGGGAATAGACGGATGTTTGTACCTTTAAGTGGAGATGATTGCACCGAGACGGCCACATAATGTGTACGGGGGACTTTAAGAGGGATGGCCGTGGCTCGGGGCATGTGCTATGGGCGAGCCTCGCTGACGCCGAGGTCATCTTTCAGCCATTATCTCGCTACAGGAACAGGGCTGGGAAGAGAGTGTGTGTATGGACGAGATACTTCCACATCGTCGCGTTCGCTAGTGTTGAAAGGTCGGTCGTGTTTGCTGTTTTTCTCATAGCG
The DNA here is from genome assembly GCF_902167405.1 of Gadus morhua. NCBI lineage: Eukaryota > Metazoa > Chordata > Actinopteri > Gadiformes > Gadidae > Gadus > Gadus morhua. The sequence continues at coordinate 21,076,626 of NC_044055.1, read as the reverse complement.
AAGCATGTGTTTGACTCATTGTTTCCCCTGAAAGGGTCTCGGACGGACCGACGGAGGGCAGCGTGGTTCTCAATAAAGACCACCTTCATAGAGACCACCTCTCCAGTGGATCTCCAGTCGAAGCGTTCAGTGGCTTTTTTTTTTTCTTCCCTACGGCGGGTATGAAGAGTGAATTAAGAAAATGAGAATTCTACCAAGTACAGTCATGCTAAACCACACCAAAAAAAGTTCCCAGGGTGGTGAGACTGTTTCCAGGTCATAGTGCAGTGGGAGGAGACTGGGTCGAGCTCCTCGTTTCCCCTGCCCTGACTAACCTTCTACTCCAACTTACTCCAACCCTGGTCCCGTAACCCTCTGATACAAATCGAGGAACCTTACCGACCCTCCCAGCTCTGGGTGTCCCTCTAGAGAAGGTCCCGTTCAACGTTAGCGCGCAGAACAACAACAACAACAACAACAACAACAAGAAGCAGACGCGGGACTTGTTTTACGTGCTATTTATGTTCCCCTGACAACAACCAGACGAGTGGCTGCCCGCCTGTTTTCTCCAGCAGTGGTTCGGTGACCAAGCGATGGCCATGGTGAGTGGGGGTTGGGGAGATCCAAATGGGGGCACCAATGGTTTTGGGGATAAGAGCTACCTGAAGGGAGAGGAGGAGGACGGCTCGCCCCAGGCCGGGGGCAGCGACATGGAGGCCGGGGAAGACGACAAGGCCTGCGTGGTGGACTGCGTGGTCTGCGGGGACAAGTCCAGCGGGAAGCACTACGGCGTGTTCACCTGCGAGGGCTGCAAGAGCTTCTTCAAGAGGAGCATCAGGCGCAACCTCAACTACACTTGCAGGTGAGATGGTCCTGCTGACTCGCTGAGGACGTACAGGAGGTGTTGTGTACAGACAGATTTCCCCCTGCATAATAATACAAGGGGATTATCACAGCAAATATATGTTCATAATGGAAAATGAGCTGCTCATTTTAAAGCACAGCTCCACTAGTTGATATAAACTACTTAATTTTTTCTCCCTGACAAAAAAACATGTACACTCGTAAACACGATAATCCATATCCAATAGACAGAGAGCGGATGAATGAAAAGACGTGTAGGCTCGCTGAATAATTAAATCCCAGTTGGTCTCTTATAATGGTTATAGTTCTTCAAAGGAAATGGATGCAAATTGCCATAATGAGTCAAGCAATTGGATTATGTGCAGAGCTCTTACATTCCCCCCACAATGGTGTGTGTGTGTGTGTGTGTGTGTGTGTGTGTGTGTGTGTGTGTGTGTGTGTGTGTGTGTGTGTGTGTGTGTGTGTGTGTGTGTGTGTGTGTGTGTGTGTGTGTGTGTGCGCCTGCATGTCATATGCACAATGCCTTGTTGCTCAAAACAAATTAGAATGTAAACATCGAACGAAGGCAGCACTTTAATTCATGCACAACGGCCCACGATGGCCCTGCTTATTTCATCATTTCCCCCACGTATACTTCTAATGTAGGTTCATGGATTCGACTTGCTGAATATATTGATGAATGAAATGGCTTTGTAAAGAAACACAAGCAAATACTTCACACATTAGATCAGTCTCAACACCCACTTGGTATCTTGTCTTCATTCACATGGTCTTTAAACATCTTTATTTTTGTACAATATTAATGTTTATGATCCTGTAAACGGATGGCTGCTACGTGTATTATATATGTGAACAGAGGCTTGGTATGTTTCATTTATTTACCTATCTATTTAAGAATCTATTAATCCCCCCCATATACAGGTATGTGATTATTTTCCAGGTATGAACCATGGAGTAACCATGGTGCACTGGTAGACTGGTTAGCCTGCATGCTTCTAACCTAGAGCTCAACCCACACTGGACTTTAGGGCCTGTTACCGATATTAGGGAGTTAACCATTACTGATGGTAAAATGTTTGATATATCTGCCTCGATTCAATACTGGGGGAGGGGCAGCTCCTTAGGATTCGGTGCTCAGCCTCTAGCATTGCTTCGGGCCACAGCGATATCACGTTAAAATAATGAGCTTAAGGAACCCATTTACTGTATGGGTAGGAGCTACTAACCTCTACACAGAACCTGATGTAAAACTCCTAGTGTTGGGATTGTTTACGTGGATGTGCTCGGTCAAAGCATTTAGAAGTTCAACCCCCACAGTATTGGATTCCTTAAGAGGTCATTACATTTATAAATTGACACCATTTCTAAAGCTTTCATACCTGAGCATAACGTCAAACATACGCCGACGCATATCTGTGAAAGGGTATATCCCCAATAAATTGCCCAACCGATGTATCGGTAAGGCTTTGCTTCTACCCCATCAGAGGGGTCGTTAGGGTGGTGTAATATTCTACCTGATGGTCTTGGAACTAGTGGCTGTATTCACACCACCAACTCCGGTTTTTATTCAGTTCTGTCTTTCTATGAACCTTAGTTTCAAGTTTGGAGCCAAACAACAAAACCCAGTTATATAGCTTGTGTTGTCCTTCATCAGAAAAATAATGCTGAAATAGCTGCCATCATGTAAGCATTCTGAACCCACTAACCCAATTGTGGCCGTTAATTATGTTCCCAGGTCCAACAGGGAGTGCCAGATCGACCAGCACCACCGCAACCAGTGCCAGTATTGTCGCCTGAAGAAGTGCTTCCGCGTTGGGATGCGCAAAGAAGGTATCTTCCTCTCCTAATGCTCAATGTACACGCATCCATTCGCACCTAGTTAGCTGCATTTTAGCCTAGCTACCTGCTGGCTACGCCCTACCAATTCCCTATTCCAACCTAGATAGATGTCAGCTAGTGCTACACGTTCCAACATACATTCTCTTGTAGCTAGTTGCTAGCTTATGCTACCTGCTCTCCATCCATTCCCAACGTACGCTGTGGGCATTTATACACTACATAATATGCATACATGACGTAATGGTTTCTAAATAACATTGTGTTTTTACACAACTTCGTGAGAATCCACTCAATATGACCTACACTTCAGACAGGATTGTAACCACTCCGTTGACGCTGTTCAAGTTGAACTTGCGGCTGTTCTCGACAAGATCAAATGAACTCAGTACCGTGGGAGATCCTCCCATCATTCACGTGGCTTCGATCCAAGACGCCGCAAATCGAATCAATCCATAGCGGTTAACTTGGGGCTGATTTCCGCCGCTGCTCATCCTATACCGCTACCAGCGCCCCTCCCCCCGCCGCCAGCAGAGGGACGGAGTGAACGCCACAGAGGGCTTTCCTGGGGCTCTGAGCTGGCTGTTAGCCGATCGTGTCGGTTTGCTGTCATGTACTAAATGGCTTAATCCAGAGACTCGACTGAATGCAACAGAGCAGATTCATCAACCCTGAGCTCCCCCTGCTTATACTTACAGAAGAAATGAATGTCTACACCCCCCACCCCCCATCACTGCTGCTTCAGCTCAACCTGCAGGGGTTGATTAGTTTCCAAAGGTGCAATTTATAAACAGGAAAGTAACAGTTTGACAATGAAACGAAAGGTCGAACCTGTGGACAGTGGGGCAGAATGTACCCTTTTCATCTGTTCATCTGGGAGATTTGTATAGATTTTCGTTGAAACCCTTTTTTCATGAGCATTTTGAAAAGAGGGAAAATGTTCTGTGTTGGACCCCAGTTCAAAATCCTACGGGGGGGCAATGCTAGGAAGTATTTTTCTCTGTGGTGGGCACTGTAGCGGGGTGAGAGAGCGGGATCTGGTGGTGGTGCAATGTGTTGTTGGAGCGAGTAGTCTCTTATTATCATCCATTACACTTTTCGCGGCGACATGGCGGCGCCTCGTCTTTCAAGGGCAAGCCGTGTCCATTCTGAGGGCTTATAGATGGGATTCCTTCTCATTGGGGAGGGAAGAAACGTGTGTCTTCACAATAGCTCCATCCGCACACACAATGGTTCTTCTAGAAACAGAAATGAAACGGTAGGAGTCCATTCGTTTTATTGTGTGCAGAAAACCTTCAACCAGCGCTACATGGCGAACCCACTCGGACCTCCTGAGTTCTGCCGTCTACTTCTTATTCTGCACGGCGCTTTTAATCTAGAATTAGAGCCCGCCGACCAATCCGATGTCTGTTGATAATCTGACACGCACACACCCCACTACTGAGAGACAATCCACTCCCTCTCAGCTGTTGTGTTCTGCCGCCGTTTTTTTATTCGTGAAATCCTTTCCTGCTCTCTCCTTCGCGTGTTCCCTCTGCAACCAATTATTCATGATTTATTCTCCCTTTATCCCCCCCCCCCCCCTTCCCTTGTCCTTCATTCTTTCTCTTTCACTTTCCCTCTTTCTACGCCGCTACCTCTCCTGGCCTCTCCTCTCCTCCCCACCCCCATCCCCTCCCCCAATCCCCTCTGTCCCCCAACCAAACTTCAGCAGTCCAACGTGGGCGCATCCCACCACAGCCCAGCCTCAGCCCGTCCATCACGCCGCTGGGCGGAGCCGGCGGGCTGGGCGGCATCGGCGGCGAGTACTACAACAACAATAACAACAACGGGGGCGGCGGCGGCGGCGGCGGGGGCGGTCAGCCGGTGTCGGAGCTCATCTCCCAGCTCCTGCGCGCCGAGCCCTACCCCAGCAGCCGCTACAGCCACCAGTACAGCCAGCAGGGCGGCGCCGACAACGCCATGGGCATCGACAACATCTGTGAGCTGGCGGCGCGCCTGCTGTTCAGCACCATCGAGTGGGCCCGCAACATCCCCTTCTTCCCCGAGCTGCCCGTCTCCGACCAGGTCGGTGCTGCCGCTGCCCTCTGGGGGCTGGGGGTTAGGTTTTTTTGCATGCGGCGTTGTTTTTGAAATGCTGTTTTATGACGGGCGTTCACAAGTTAGAATTGTTGGGTAAACAACTTTTAAAAAGTAAATTAAATGAAAATATCTCTATTTAATCAGAGCCGTGAAAATGAAACATTTTTATACTTTAATCTCCTATCGAAACACGCATCAAAGGCGACTATAGAAAGCGTTTTGTTCTCGGCCTCAGAACGCGCGTGTTAGAAACGTGCGTGCATCTGACGCTGACCAAGCCTGGGTATTCCCATGCTGCCTTGCCCGTGATTTCACTTCGCGCTGCGAGGCAGCCTGGATTCCACGGATCCGATTTTCGCCCCGATTTTACACACCCATCGTCTTCTTCCTCATCGAATTTCTGTCGCTCTAAATACGTCATCCGGTATTATTGACACGATTGGCTACGAGCTACGTACAGACTCGTATGATAGACATTCGTAGCGCCCAATAAACGGCTCCGGGCAATTGTGAACCACGCCTCAAAACACGAGAAAATGAATATAATGCTCCTCTCCATGTAGATGGAGAGGAGGTCTGGCGTTAGCCAGGCTAACTCTGACACACTCTGGGATGTGTTATCTTGTTGTATACGGGGTTTGGGTTAACCTAGCGATTGTTAGTGCTTTACGCTTGTTTCTATGAACATCCTTACTGTAATGACAGCGATATATTGTTACTCTTTCTTCTTACCAATGTACTTCATGTAAGTGGCTTTGGATTAAAGCGTCCGCTAAATGGAGATGTCCCCCCCCCCCCTGGCTGCAGGTGGCGCTGCTGCGTCTGAGCTGGAGCGAGTTGTTCATCCTGAACGCGGCTCAGTCGGCCCTCCCGCTCCACATGGCGCCCCTGCTGGCGGCCGCCGGCTTCCACTCCTCTCCCATGTCGGCGGAGCGCGTGGTGTCCTTCATGGACCAGGTGCGCGTCTTCCAGGACCAGGTGGACAAGCTGACCCGGCTCCAGGTGGACTCGGCCGAGTACAGCTGCCTCAAGGCCATCGCCATCTTCTCTCCAGGTAGGCTTTTACTGCTCCCGTGTAATGTGGATGTCGTGCGTTCTCAGTTGGGGGCGGTTCATCGGGTAAGGTGCCTCCCCAGGGAGGTGTTCCAGGCACGTCCAGCGGGGAGGTCACCTCGGGGAAGACCCAGGACTAGCTGCCGCCCCCGCCGTCCGACCCCGGATAAGCGGTTTGAAAATGAGATGAGATTCTGTACATTAGTATGGAATAACCGTTATTATAGATTCAGTTTCTGGCTTCCTCTTGTGAGTGCTGACCTAACACTATATACCATGTTCGATTATATTTTAATGTGTATAAATGCCAAATATCTTCCCATCATCGTCCCTTAATCAATCAAATGCCACTGTCAAACGCATTCAGAATAAAATAATAATTTATTTTATATATAAGCAATTTGTGTTTTATTTTTGGAAGTTGCATAACCTCTTATACATAGAATCTAGGAAATCTTTCTAAGAAAGTTCTATTTTTAATGTAATATTAATATGGAGATACTGGACCTTGAAAACTGCATAAGGAAAGACCTTCAAAAGTCTGCTTGTCTGGCCTGTAGGCTAATGCTAGTGTTTAGCTTGTTATGTTCTGACTCCCAAACCCTCCCAAATCCACAGCCTTTGTTTCCTGACAGCTCCATTTTGGCAATAACTAAAAAAATTCAAAGTGTTTTGCTTTCCCCCAGCTGAAAAGCTGTTATATTTGTGAAAGAAATTTGCCCTTGGATTTTTTTACTCAACCAGGAACCACAACATTTTAAGGCAACGAAGGAAACTGTCTGTTTATATCAGTGTATTGACCCATTCAGAAATGCAGTTTACTCAGGCTTCACACAATAGTGCCTGTACTCTGGTGCCCCCTGCTGGCCTTCAGGGTGCCCAGCATGTCCAATCAATGCTCTGCGCAGCTTTTACCTCTTGTTATTCAACCTCATAATCCCAAAGCGATCAATTATTTCTCTAGTTATCCAACCCCGCCCCTTCTGCGGTTATGTCCACCGGATGAGCCGAGCGCTTTCAAGGACGACGTTGAAACAACTAGTGCCCTTCAGCGGCCATTGACGTCATTCACAGGGGGATGGCATCCTCGCGGCTGATCACGACTCCTTATGCCACGTTGTGTCCTCTCCCCCCCCCCCCCCCCCCCCCCTCCCCGCCCTCACAGACGCCTGCGGGCTGACGGACCCGGCCCACGTGGAGTCCCTGCAGGAGAAGGCGCAGGTGGCCCTGACGGAGTACGAGAGGATGCAGTACCCCAATCAGCCACAGCGCTTCGGGCGGCTGCTGCTGCGGCTGCCGGCCCTGCGCGCCGTGCCCGCCAGCCTCATCTCCCAGCTCTTCTTCATGCGCCTGGTGGGCAAGACCCCCATCGAGACGCTCATCCGGGACATGCAGCTCTCCGGAAGCTCCATCAGCTGGCCCTACGTCCCGGGACAGTAGCCCCCCCCCCCCCCCCCAAACCCACCCCTCCTCTCCCCCCCCCCACACCCACCCCCCACCCCCTCTCCTCCCCAGTACACCTTCCTACCCTCGCTCTCGTGCCCTCCCTCCCGGCCGCCCGATGGGTGAGGTCTCCGTCTCATTGGGGGTTGTGACGCACATGGACCAACAGGAACCCTCGTGACTCGACGGCCACGCCATCTGTGGGGCGCGGCGCGTCCTCCCGCCACTGCCAGCTGGCCGCCGCGCCGTACTGTCGCGCGAGCGCTCGCTCATCCCCCTCCTCCCCGCGTCGTCACGGTACACGGGTGAACACAGAGTCGCCCCCGGCCCCGCCCCCCTGGTTCTGATCCGGTGCCAGCCTGGGAGCCTCTTGGTTGCCAGGGCGGCGTGTCCGCTGCCAGGTCCCGGGACGGAGGCCAGGTCGGTCCCGCTGGGGCCCCCTGCGACCCCACGTCATGTCAACAACAATTCGCCACGGCGACTAAGGATGCAGCGTTCCCTAATGCCGAGGGAGGGCGGAACGTTCTCGCAACCCCCAAAGGAAAACTCTGCTCGTACCCCTTAACCATTGTCTCCATTGTAGATATTTTGCTACAATTTTTGGTTCCTTTTTTATAGACTGATATTTATCAGTGCTGACCATGGACATGCACACGGCAACAGACTGGGACGGACGATGAACCGGTTGAAGGGGAGAAGGGGGGCCACACGCTGCAAGTTCTTAAGGGTCCGCAGGAGGCTTCTGTTAAAGGACATTGTGCTGTAAGAGAGGAACGCTGTGGTTCTCCTTGGATGAACTCCTATAGCAACTGACACTGTGGGGGTGGGGGGGCGTGGAAAAGTGGAAACTTAAAAACGAGAGGGATAAGAAGAAATGTACCAAAGTCTATTTTATCATTATGCGAGTGGGTATCTTAATAGATATGATGAAGCTATCGGTTAGGGAGAGAAGACTTGGGGGGGATGCCATGGAATGACTGCTTGGCCAGCAGAACTTTTACATTAACATTCTTTCACAGGGCTTGCACCAACGCTGTTCTCTGAAAACAAAACATAACTAACGAGAACAGGTGACAATTTTCATGACAAACTGACAATTACCTCACAGGATTTCAGAATGAATTTCAGACTGATGTTTCCTAAACTCAAACCTCCGTACTCCTTGTTCACCACGAGCCGCCTTCCTTTTAGACAACTGCCTTGTTTTTCATTATGAATTGATGGAGGAAAAAAAAAAAAAAAAGGCCATCTGTGTTCCATCTTTTAAATGGACCCCACCACCCCTCCCATAACGAGAGTTTGGACTTGTTCCTCAAACTGGATTTCTCTGTGATTTAAAGATAATGGAGAGGCTAAGGATAGCGGGCGTCTTCGGGCTGAATGCGTAACGGGCAGATATTTGCAACTACTGCAGGAATTTCCATTGAACAAAAACTCGGCAGGCCAATGGTAGAAGATGCTCGAACGCCCTGATATCTGTCGCTTAGGTTTTGGTTCTGCTAGTTTGTTGGGCAGGGGTTGAAACTTGAGACAAGTATTCTCTGTGTATATATCTAAATATATTAAGGGCGACTTCTTCTACTGCATGTGAAAATCTTTTTTTTGTTGTATTTTTTTTTTTTATCTCTAATGTTCATTCTTTAGAATGTAAGTCTGTAAAATGGATTCTTCAACATTTGATATTTTGGTTAACTGTTGTCCTCTTTAATGTATTTTTGTTGTTTTATTGTCGATATGTTACATCAAAATACCTCTGCTTTCTGGTCTAATGTCGAAAAAGAGCGAAATGGGTCTTGAGACCACCAAAGTCAGTATTTAATGGATGGTGACAGCGACACTTACTTGTGTGTTCAAACAATGCGTTGCTGCAGAGGCTGTTGGACCCTATGGTCCTGAAGTCTATTGTAGTTGCACACCAGGGCTTTCCTTGGAGGCTGACGATAGCCAAAACAATGAAATCACTACCAAATTGACATACATTTTTGTATGTATTGATGATGCAAGTAAAAAAGTGGAGCATCGTTTTAAAATGCCAATGATTTGAAATGTAACGTGTAAGGATACATAAATGATTCTCGGCAATACCCTTTATTGCATTTTGATTTTGATTTGTTTTACTCTAAATCCCCTGAGGAAAAAAACAAGATGTACAATTAATGTTTTCCTATATCTTTGGGTTCTTAGTTCTCTAGTTTTAAAATTTTAAGTGTATGAAAGCATTATTAAAGATTCAAAACATCACGTGCTTTGTGTTTTCCATTAATCTGCACTTGCAAAGTATTAAGAACACAAAATATCACTTATGTGGCCCAGGGCAGTAGAGGTAGACTCGTGAGTTTCATGTTTTCTTTGACATTACATTTTCCAATAAACTTAGCATTTTGTTATTCTGCTTCTCCAAAAAGCTAAACCCTTTGCAGTAGTATCAGGCTTGAGGGAGGCCTCCTACACATTAAGTAAGTTTCTGCCTTACATTTGCATTTCGGTTTCCACTGGTACGTTCTGGAATGTCTGTTGCTATTAATGGGGTTTATAATGGGAACTCACAACAGTTCAAAGCTATTGAGCTTCGGCAAAACCGATGAATTCCAAAGTAATTTACAGAGTTCACCATCAAAAAAGAACATTTGCAGTCACCCTCATTTCCGCCTTCTGCTGTGTCTTCGAGCGTAGCCGGTTCCTCAAACGTGAAGGTCAAAGTTCTTTACTAGCCGCTTTAGATGGGAGAGTTTTTGACTCAGTTCTTTGGTACGTTTTTTCTTTCCTTGATAGTTTGGCGACTGGTGGAGCAATGCAAAAAGGGGATGTATTTATTATAACTTGGTTACATGCATTCATATATTTAAAGGAGTAGTAATGATGTTCAATAGAGGCTGTTAATTTGTTGAGCATTTCAGCCTAGCCCCATCTACAGGAATGAGAATGAATAATCAACACACACGTCTCTCCCAACTTACAGTTTTAAGGTCCTTCATTCGGTTGTATTCATCTGCGACACCCTGCAATAGATCACACTTATATGAACGTCGTAGCTAAACCATTGATCCAGCGACGTTGACTCCATCATTCTCTCGATTTACCATACAAAGCCTTTTCTTATTTTCTACACCAAAACGTGTTGAAGTTCAAAGCGTGAGGCGGGTCGCTCTACCTGGTACTTGATTGAGCCCTCCTGCAGTAGGTCAAGCTCCTGGCCCAGCTCGTGGATCTGCGCGCCGATGTCGTCCATCTCGGCGCAGAGCCTCTTGTAGTGGGCCCGGTCTGCGTCAAACTCCCCTTTGTAGCGCTTCCTCTGCTCCTCCGAGGTGATCTCAGGGTACAACCTGCCGTCACGTGTTCCTTCAGCATTATTCTTCTCTACCTATTCTTTTGTTGGGTTTATTGCAAACTGCTTGATGCTTATAGAGCCAGGGAACCCAAAACCGTCACCCTTTTAAACGTGGTAATTTGTCCTATATGATGGACACCGTAGTTATCTGTGTAGTTTTAGTCCACGACCTAAGAAGAACGGAGTAAACCCTGTGTTTTCTCCCCAAAGCACTGTGTGACCATTCCACCCTGCTGGGGACGCAGGTGGCGTGCTTTCGTGACGCCTGAGTAGCTTTTGTGAGGCACACTGACGTCACGGCCGAGGGGAACCCGTGGCGCGGTGTGTGTCGACGTGTGGAGCTCTGTATGGGCAACAATTGACTGCAGTGTCTGCAAGAAAGTTGCGTTTTTTGGACACTCGTGAAATGCCAGGGTGTGTGTGGGTGGTGAGGCTCCGACTGAGCAGCCATTTATTTAATGTCCTTGTCCGAGGGGTAGGCTTCCCGGACACCTATAGTATACCTCTACGGTGTTTGGTGGAATTCATATACAACATTGTTATTATTACGCCCATTACAGTTACAGTTACACAACGACGATACTAAAGAAGCATCATAAAGTTGCCATGGGTCATAACAATGGTAACGCGCTCCACTCTTTCCTAACACTCTCGGGCCAAAACACACTTTTTCTTTTTAAAATCATATAGTGTTGAATTCCACCTGAAACAGGGGGTTCACTGGCTCTCAAAGTGTATTTTTTCATCACTTTGCTCCATGTTTATCGGAATGTAAAGAAGGATGGAAAATGAAAAGAATACAAACTATGTTGCAGCCAGAATATGCAAAACATATCGTCTCTTGGAGAGCTTTATCATTGAGGCTTTTTACTACTTTTTACAACTTGTGACTCAGATGTAAAATCGATACCATGGCAACAAGGCTGCGGCAACTACACCATGGCAACCAGACCATAGCAACAAGACCGTGGAGGCAAGACCATATTAACCAGCCCCCATAGCAACAAGCCCTTTCTGACAAGACCATAGAAACAAGTATTCTAAAATAAATAAATATATATATCTATACAAATAATTTATATAATTCATTTGCTGGGAATGCTCTTTGAATGCTGCTGCGCCAGATGGTGATGAATAATGGAGGCCAAGATGAATGGCGTCTGAATGGAGCGAGGCCAACCTGTAGAGGTGATCTCTCAGATACTGGTCCAGCTCGTGCCCAGTCTCCCCACCGGTCGTGTAGCCGCTCTCATACTGGGACGGGGCCACGTCCCGGGCAGGGGGGCTCCCGCTCCGCTCGGGGCCCCGGTCCCTCTCCTCATACTGGGGGGGCTTCCTGATGCTGTTGGCCTCCTCCTCCTCCTCCTCCGAGCCGTGGGAGCTGGCCGGGACCCCCACGTTCTGGTACAGGGGCTCAGGGACCCGGCTGTTGGTGCTGTGCGGTCGCAACGTTGACAGCAAGAGAGATACTGATGGTGCTGTTCTGACTGTGTGTGTGTGTGTGTGTGTGTGGGTGGATAGGGGGGGGGGGGGTGGGGGAGGTCATGCCGGATCAAACCCTCCGCTCACTTGTTGCCGCTGACGTAAGCACCCGCTTCGCTGTAGACGCCGAGTGCCGCGTTGCCGTGGGCGACGGAGACGTTCCCAGCCCGGAGGTCCGGCGCGGCTCTCTCTGATAGGACGACGGTCGGGGCCTGCTGGGTGCTCCGCCCCTCTCCCACATGGTTCACCTATCAGAGAGCGGCGGGACATGTGACCAAAACCAGCTCATCCATTAGGAAAACACATACACACACACACTTGATCTCTATAGCCGTGACATTCCCACGCTGGAAGAGAGGCCACCACATGCTGTTGCTTTGTGTTCATTCTTCATTTTCAAATCAACCCATTAATCAATAACTCAGAACACTGGAGTCAAACTGTGCCAGCTGTAAGTCATCAATATTTCTCAACATACACTTTTTCCTCAGAGGAGCACAGTTACTTCAGCGCTGGTAAGATGCCATCTAATAAGAGTGTCGTATCCAAGAATCTAGGCCCATTCCAGGCTAACCCTACTCTACAGCGAATACATCGCCACCCAAAGGTGTTGTAAAGGATACCCAACTATCTGAAGTCTACCACCACTGCCGCTGTTGTACGATGAATCATTGATGACTGATCTAGACTTTGACCTATTTCTAGAGCGCAGGCGTCACGGGCGCACAGGCTGAGCAGCCAGTGGGCGGAGAGAGGGGAGCGTCTGGAAGAGGCAGGCAGCCTCTGATATGGATCTAATCAGTGGTGGGGCTGGTGTCTCCAAGATGGAGGACGGAACCCCCCACAGAAGGAGCGGAGAGGATAAACCCGGGGACCTCCTCAGCTTACGCTCGCAAGGAGACGAAGGAAATATGAAAACAAGCGCAATTCTCACCCAATCACATATAGAGCGATGTTGTTTGATTTAGTCTTTTAAAGGCAACTTACATATCGTTTTATTCATAGCTATGCTCTTCCATCCGCCCAATACACACACACACACACGCACGCACGCACGCACGCACGCACGCACGCACGCACACACACACACACACACACACACACACACACACACACACACACGTGTGTGTGGAATATTGTATATGTGTACAGACATAAATTCTGAAACTTATTGTTAAAATTAGGCCATCCTCATATTTTCCTGCTTTCTGGATTCCTTTTGTCAGAAGATGCACCCCAGTGCTAGCAACACCGCTCTTGCAGATGGTATCCTCATTAATTAGTCCCGGTTCAATCATTAATGCCTAGAACTCTGTGTTCTGTTTGCTTCATTATCCGATTTCCACAAATGCTTAAGTTAAAACATCCCTTGGAATAAATACAGTTATTTATTCCTTTTAGCATGTTCACAACAGTCATGAAAAAGCTAGCTCAGTTGGCTCATGTTTCTGCCCCACGTGTCTTCATAGAATGAGTACCCCGCAATATGAGGGGAATTACTATGACCTATTTAGCAGGAGCCCGATCTGTGAGAATCTGTAGCAACTCTGTTTCACAGTGAATAATTTGGCACCACCGTGTTGTGTGGGTATTCACTGAGCAGTGCCGAGGCGACTGGACGTCTCTTATATATTATACATGCCCTATACATTATATATAGGTTTCCATGCAAGGCATGCATCTTCACTGTGATAGAAGAAGGGCCCCAGTTGGAAGTGACTGAATCATTGAAAGCTTCCAGTGCTTTCTAGGCCTGCAATTATATTTCAAGCGATGCCAAGACTGGACAACTAGGCCTCAATGGTTGCCTAAATGGTAGAGATGTCCGATATTATCGGCCCACCGATATTATCGGCCCGATATTAGCATAAAAATGTAATATCGGTCAATATCGGTATCGGATTTTTTTTGCCTTAAAACCGTTTTTTTTTTTTACATTTATTTATAGCTCAAATAAATGTTTTCAAAATTGTGCAGTACAGTGCACATTGTAATTGACTCATATTTGTGCATTTATTCAATTAAGGTTATTGAGTTTTAGTTAAAGAAACATACTGCTATGTTGCACATAGTTGTTCAGGTACAATGTTTTATTATTTGTGAAGTCAAGTTTGCCCTATTTGTTGTGGGCATTGTCAAGATTATCTCAGGGAGAGTGTAATCCAAACTGTTGTCTGAGACCATTAAAAAAATAAAAATAAACATGGCACTTTTCCCTTAAATTAAGTTGAAGTATTTTTCTTATTTTGCACAGACAATGTTAACATTTGGAAAGCCTTGTTACATTCAAGAATGCATCCAGTGGGGCATCACAATAACATTAAGCATGTTGTGTTAATTCCACAACAGGAGATATGTAATGTTACCTAAATTAGGTTTGAGGAAAAATAAATAACCCAAATATCGACATCGGTATCGGCTGATATCGGAATCGAAAATTTAGAGTTGGACAATATCGCATATCGGATATCGGCAAAAAAGCCAATATCGGACATCCCTACTAAATGGTGAATATGATTTCTATATACTGTATATTCATCGAGAGACATGAACTTTAGTGTTGTGATGGTCATTTTGAAACCAACTATTGGTGCCAGAAAAACGATTAAAAACAATGAAAGTGGACTGTAGCAGCACGTCTTTCAAGACAATGCTCTTGTGGAGTGTGTGTGGTTGATGATTTAAGAAGCCTCACTTGTCCCAAGAGTCCAATCAGTCTGACGTGGGACTGGTGAGGCTGCATTTTCCAGCCATCAACCACACAATGATAGCCAAATTGGTTGAAATTTAAGTGTTAGAAATTTTCAATTTGAATAAAGACAGAGCTTAGATACTAACCTTGGTCTGCGTATTTATGAGGAAGGATAAAGTGAAGCCTAAAGAGCACATTTAAACGCACTCCACTAGAGAACCCAAGAAACTCCCATTTTGTAAATTTAACAACCTCCTATTCAGGACACCATGGTAGTGTATGGGAGAGTCCTTAAGCACATTGTTCAGGAGCGAAGTTCGCCACTGTTAAAGTCCTCCTCATCTTGTAAGAGTATACAGGAAGCGCATCTGAAGCAATAAAAAACAATGAGTTTTATTCCACTGAAACTTCTGTGGCACATATTAATCTTTAAATGCCTCAGGAGATAGACTTACTTAAAGTGAACCGGGCCGCGTTATGAGGCAATGGTTTAACAGGTGAGTTTACGGCCTCTGTGTTATCTCCTGGTTAATGATCAGTCAGGGTGAAACCAGGTTTGCTGAAGACAAACAACAGCATGCTCCGAGTCAATACCTGCCAGCATTCATCATTATCCAGACACCAGCCACACACTCAAAGCCTAGTTTCTGTTTGCATCTATTGTGAGTCCTCACGCAAAATTTCTCTAGACAAAAGCTAGCACGCAGTCCTTTATACTTTCTATGTGTATAGTATTTAACACCTTTTTCCCTTCATTCGGACGAATCCCCCTCTCTCTGTGATCAACAAGTGGTCCTACGTTTGCATGGGAAACGTGGGCTTATAAAGGGTCAGGTTTTGGTTTGAGGTTTGAAATGGCCCAAAGAGAAGCCAACATGAATCAGTTTACAGGCCAACATCCCCAATATTAACCTCAGAAAGCTACAATGATCTTCATTTTCTTATTAACCCTGTCTGACTACTCCATAGCACAGTGGCCTCTGCAGCCATTCACCAGTCAGCACTGGGTATCCAGGCTGTTTAACCATCCGCAGCAACAAATGTTATTATCTTAGAGTTGTTTTTCATCCCCTTGATTGATCACAGTAATTATTGTGATTCTAAATAGTGAGGAGGCTTGGGGAATGCTTCTGTGTAATGAATGTACTGTCTATAGACTATCCATTGGTTGGGATATCCCTTTATTACAATACTGTACGCCGCTACTGTTTTTTGCAGCCAAGCAAAACACATCCATTTATCCACTTCCATTTACAGCATTTTTTGCACTGGTACCACAACCACTTGAACACTTTACACTTAAACTTTACACTTACACTTTACACTTAACTACCCCTTATTACTCATTACCACTGTTTTAGATTCCCTACTTACTATTACTTAATTTATTTTATTTGTATTATTATTATCTATTATTGTGATCTATGCTGCTATTTATTTTTTCATATTTGTACTTTACCCTGTATTGTTGCTGCTATGTGACTGTTGAGGACCGTAGCCTAAGACTATTTTCCCTTGTGTATTCAGGTACAATGAGATGTATAAAAGTAACCCTAAATAGAACGTGAATCATTCATCCAGATGGTGAAATGGGTTCAGCAGAACGGAGAGCATCCAGCTCACCCAGTCCTGGACGTCCTGCGGATGGAGGGCGACCAGCGGGGGGTCCCAGGTGATGTTGGGCTTGCCATGGCGCCAGATCTTACTGCGGGTCTTGTAGGCGTAGTACGCAGCCAGAGACAGGGCCACCACGACCATCAGACCAAGTACCAGGGCGACCGCCTGCAGACACAGCAGAAGGAGGCGGTATAATGGGGAACGGTGCAGAAGAGACCAGCACAGAGCAGCGCTGGGCAGAGCAGGGCAGAACCCGAGGGGACCCGGCTCACGTTCCAGCAGCCATCAGGGTAGAGCCACGTGACTTGGGACTGTGAGTGGGCCTGTTGCGACTAGCCTTAGATCACTATATAACAAGAGGTGAATATTTCTTTAAAGGAGCTAAATGGAACAGGTGCACAATACTACCATTCAATGACCATGATGCCTCATCAGAGATGAAGGAAACATGAAAACAATGCGAATGGCAGTATGTTCTCTTTTGAGATTCCCGTTCTGTGTAGCAGCGTTTGTGTATGCCTTTTCTGTTGTGATTCAAGCAAATTGGCACTGGAACTCACCCTGCTGCAGCCATGTAAGTCTCAGACAAACTGGATCAACTGAGCTTGTACTAGATTCCACCCGACCCAAAAAGCCTCATCCTCTTTTAAAAATGCTCGACGACCAGAGCCGTGCTAAAACACTGGTAAATATTGGAGTTACGTTTGAAGATTTGACTGAAATCTTCAAATGTAATTCTGGAGGCTTCTTAGAGCCCAGAAGGATTAAAGAAGGATGCCATATGAGCTGGTTTATATTTTGCGACGAATAAACAAATGGCAGAGCATAGTAGCTGATCAGGTTACAGTGACCGTGGGACACCTGGCTTGTCATTGTTTGTACATTTTTTATACATTTAATATCAATATTTTTTTACATGGGTTATGTTTATTGCTATGGTCGGGTTTAGCTTTTTGATTAATCGTGCTTTTCCCATCAAAATGCTTCTGAAACCCATTACCTCGATGGTTTGTAATCTGGAATTTTGTTGTCTTTCCTTTTTTTTTGCCAAGAATCATGGAACAATTTATTAAACTGGCATATCTGAGTCAACTGGGACAATGTCAAGATATTGACAATGCCATTGTCACCCACACCACACACACACACACACACACACACAGACCTCCTCAGGGTCCATGTAGCAGTAGTGGTGCAGGTACTGGTTGTACAGGGAGAAACCTCCTGGGTAGCCCGAGCCCGCGGCGGCGCTGATGCTGGGGCTCCCCTTGATGTTCTGACACATCATCAGCATGGGGTTGTACAGCATGCTCTGGGAGCTCTGGGACATGGGGTTCACCCCGATCACGAAGATGATGTCCATGATGCCCTTCAAGTAGATGTTTGGGAATAGGAAGACACAAGGGAAGGGTCATTTCATTACTATATATGTATATATATACTGTATATATATATATACATGTACGTATATATGCACGTATTTCTTATTATTCAGACGTTTACAATGCTTTCCAACGTGATCCAGATTTTAGTTCTGAAAATGTTTGAGACCCCTTATTATTTTTTTACCACAAATATTGTTTGAACCATAACAACATCTGCCCGTCAGTAGTAGGCCTATATGCACTGCACCCCTGGAAAATCATCTTCGCTCAAGGCTACGAAACATTAGGCAGTCTGCTTTTGTTTATCGTGGCTGAACCTTTTAAGTAAATTTTGTTCATCATAAATGTATCAAATATTTATAGCTGATAGGTAAGCAAACACCTGTGACCCCATGCACGTTAGTTGACCCCGAAGGCTTTTAACATCCACATTGTTAAAAGCCTTAATTAAACTGAAATACACCAGATAAAGGTCTAAAGGGGTGTTAGCATGCCTTTTCAACTTTTCCCTTTGCTTTTGACTGTTATATGCCGCATATATAAATCTAAGTCCGAGCCAGGGGGAGTACGCCCCTCAATAGGTGTGTGAAACAGCTTGTATGCGCTCAAACGTTACTTCTGTAAAAATGTGACGTCAGACTGTGCAGTGGGCCCTGCTGAAGTGCAGAACTCCCGCCTCCCGGCTACCCGCAATGTTACAACTTCTCGGGGAAGTGAACTTGCAGACACACGCGCAAGGTGTTTCGCAACAGAGTGGGCTACCCCGGTCTTAAAGCCACATGATACAAAACAGAACACTTCAAAAAATGCTGAAATTGGTTTTGCAGAAACGAATCCTGTGAGAATAGTTTTAACATACAGACACGTAACCCTATTCTAGTAGTACCCCCAAATGCAATTATTAACCCTAAAAAAGCCTGATATGGGATCTTTACCCATCATGCACCGAGGCAGACACACCTGTAGCACGGCCAGGATGATGTCGCAGATGAACACGGCCAGGTAGAACCCGCGGCCCCGCGTGGCGCGCGACCGCGAGAAGCTGCCCACCAGGAAGCCCAGGGCCACCAGGAAGTTGATGGCTGCCATGGAGATCATGGCCGACTTGGCCGAGTACGGCGTCATGTAGTTATTGGCGTAGCCGTAGCTGCCGCCGTAGTACCCAGAGCCCACGCCGCTCGCCGCCCCGCCCCCTCCCATCCCCGCGCCGTAGCCGCCGCCGCCGCCGTAGCCCAGGCCCTGCATGTCCCACACCAGGGTGGACGCCACGCAGGCGAAGATCACGAAGCACATGATCACCGTGGCGGCCTGGAAGGTCTTGACGAAGCCGGGCGGGGAGAACCAGCGGTGGAAGTCCTGGGGCCGGGGGTCCCCGCCCTGCTCGTCCATGTAGTAGGAGCCGGGGGGCGGCTGCGGGCCCCGGGGCCGCCCCTGGGAGGGGTGCGGGGCATGCCCGCTGCGGGGGGAATGGACGCTCCGAGGGGGGTAGAGGCTGAGGGAGGCGCTGTACGGGGGGCTGTACACCGGTGGGCTGTCGTACTGCTGGGGCTCGTACATGGTGGCCCGGTGGTCATGGATACGACGCCGGCCGGGGGACGGAGGAAGGAAAGGCCTGTTAGAGGAGGAGAAGGAGAAGGAGAAGAAGAGGAAGAGGAAGAGGAAGAGGAAGAAGAAGAAGAAGAAGAAGAAGAAGAAGAAGAAGAAGAAGAAGAAGAAGAAGAAGAGGAAGAAGAAGAAGAAGAAGAAGAAGAAGAAGAAGAAGAAGAAGAGGAAGAAGAAGAAGAAGAAGAAGAAGAAGAAGAAGAAGAAGAAGAAGAAGAAGAAGAAGAAGAAGAACAACAACAACAACAACAACAACAACAACAACAACAACAACAACAAGAGGAAGAAGAGGAAGAAGAGGGAGAAGAGGAAGAAGAGGAAGAAGAACAAGAACAAGAACAAGAACAAGAACAAGAAGGACAAGAAGAACAAGAACAAGAATAAGCAAACAATAATAGCTGGATTGGGATTATTTGATGGATGGAACCATAAATTGATGGATCGGTGGACGGATGGATGGACAGAGATAGTTAGGTAGGTGGATGGATAAACGGATATAGATTGCTGAAAAGGAGGACAGATAGAAAATTGTATAGAAACAACAACAATAAAGCAATATGATCTATCATCTTCCTTGAGCGAGAACACGATATGTTGATCATGCAAGTTTTTGCTGTGGCTGACCTAAACCACCAGCTGTTTAGCATACAATCTCATTTGAATATGATGTTGTGGACCCAGGATTCAGCAGAGGAGCTCTCAGTCCTCCTAGCCCTCCCCACCGCGGCCTGTCTGTCACTGACCCACACAGTCCTGCAGAACTCAACCCAGCAGCCTTCAATAATTCAGACCAACAGCAGAGAGGAGGCGGCTGGGGCAGCCATGCGTGTTGTTGACTGCAATGTGAACCACTGCCATGTTCTTTGGACAGACTTTACCCGTGAGGGTCATCTGAGTGTCAGGTTGTTATAAGCAAAAGTAAGTTATAGTCGCAATGGCGCCTCCACAGATAAAGCCAGCCATGCAAAGTACTGTGGGGGGATCTAACGGTCACTATCACACAGATCATTCAGCATTAACTCTCCCGTCTGCTGGAGGTCCTGCTGCCACCTCTGCATCGAGACTTCCCGTTAACTCCAGACAGATAGTCCTAATATATAATATATAAGATATAATACACATCAATACGGTGGGGTGCAGATCAAGAGTTGCAGCTTCTTATTCGATTCTGGCTAAATTAAGCTGACTATTCATTTAAATTGCCCTTTTCCTCAAAACACGTAACATAATTTCCATAATATTTGTTAGTAGGACGATGATAATATAATAATAGACGAATAATATATAGGCCTACTAGAAAATAGTACGAACAATTATCAAGGACCACATAACAAGAACCTACCAATAAGGTTAGTCCATGAAAACAGTCCATGGAAACTTCTACCGCCTGGAAATGAAAATCAACGGTCAATGTCACGTCCTCGTTAAATCGCCTTTTAAGTAATTAATTGGTGATCATAGATGTTTTACTTCTTGAAAAGTAACGAGCGGTCTTCACGTTGGCCCGGTGCGATGCCCCCGCGCATGCGCAGGCGCGCAGAGGGACGACACCGGTCTCAGGTGAGAGCATTGTTTTTATTATACATTTTTCATGAGGAAGACGAACCGGTAATATTTTCCCCGGGTTAACAGCACCACCTTATTTTTATTTAAAAAAATTCATGACGAAAACGAAGCAGTAATATTTAGCCCAGGTGAACATCCCAGGTGAGTGTTCCGTATGCTTGCAGGCCCCTAGACCGTGCACATATTTCCAAAGGTCGACCGTTATGCATGCAATCCCCACCCATTTCAAGCAGGCGAATACCTGACAGCATCCAGTAGTGTGGGGAGCTAAAAATGACATGAGAGAGGATGAAGTATAGATAAAAGACATGAAGACATTTATTTATTGTTGTTATTGAAAGAAATCCTCTCAATTAAGCTTTTACCAAAAAATAAAAAAAAAGAATTCTCTGCTGAGATGAATAAAGTATATCTTATCTTATCTTATCTTATCTTATCTTATCTTACGCCAGTATCATGTAGGCTATAGCTAATGGTTGTTAACAGACCACATGAATCTGGCTTAAAGCCGTGGACCAATGAAGCAAATGGAATTGTTCATAATGTGAATATTTATTACAAAAATACAACATTTCTTTGAAATTGTAACACCAAGAGAGATTATTCACATACTAATGAATAAGCATTTGAAACAGCACAGCGCTGAGATTTCGGAATCAAACAATGCATTCGGCCCTCTTTCCTTGAGTCATCTCGCCGTCATGCCACGGCTCTCCATGGTGTCAAAGGTTCGAATCCTGTTCTTGATGTGGCTCAGCTTGTCTTTCATGTACCTGTAGCGTTCCCTCTTCTCCAGGAAAGCAGGGTCCTGTAGAGAACACACACATCCCTGTCACACACATGCATTGCTGTTTTTCCTTGCGTTTGGTTCTCTTTATTTCCTCCATTCTTTCTTTCATTAATTCCCTCTTTGTATTATTTTTTTAATTCTTTCATCCTTTCTTCCTTTTATTTATGCATTCTTTCATGCAAGCATTCATTCGGTCATTCTTTCTGTTTTGATCCTCCTAGCCCACAGTGAGCCCAGGTGAACATGCAGTCAGTAATGTGGATTTCAAGAAACCCCATTCGTCTCAAAGTCAGCAATATTATCCTCACCAGTGGACAGCTTTATTTGAAAGAAAATATAACCTGGCTAAGAATTAAGAATTACGATATTTGTTTGGTGTAGTTTGCGTACATGAAGGAGTAGAGAGAGTGTATTGCTCACCTTCTTCTTCTCTTCATATGTGAGCAACATTCTTTGAATTCTCTCCTGTTCCTACGGGGTAGACAAAGGTGAGCAAACGGTTACACATGCAGCAACTTCACATTACATTTGCACAATGCTGTCATATAATACATGTGTCTTTTATTTTGGTTGTCATTTCAGTAACACAGATATTTGAAGTAGCTGAAATGTCCCCCACAGTTTGGGACACTCATTACACACATTGTCTCCTACAAGGGCCCAACACTAATACACAGCGATGCCTTCTCTCACGTCTCGTCTGCTGTTGTTCTGGAGGAGACTGTCCATCATGTCGTCCAGCTCCTGAAACTTCTGCAAGGTGTTAGTGATGTCTCTGTGGAGGTCCTTGTACTCCGGGTACTGGTCGTTGAACACGGCCTTGTATCTCTCCCGCTCCTCAGCCGAGGTGATCTCCGGGTACTTCCTGGATACAATGAGGAATAACATTTTGCATGTCGTTTTTAAATGCTCACAGAAGCGGTGGCTGAAGTCTTTAGAAGGCTGCATGCATTAGAAAACCGTCACTGACCAAAATAAAAAAAGACCAAAATGTCAAATATAAATGTAGGCATGATTTTAGATGAAAGAATAGCAACACTTACATGACGTAGTCGGCCTTGATGGGAGTGCTGTAGTTCGGGGTGTTGTAGTCCTGTGAGTGTGGTTTCTTGCTGGTGTAACCTTCATCATCTTTAAAGGAGATTTTCTTTGGTTTCTTTTTAGACATTGGGATGGTTTGAGGATTTTCTTCCTGCCATGAAATAAGATGTATGATCAGATCTGAGCAGTCTAGAAGCACCATTTAGGTGACTGTCATCAAAACTATAAACTATGAACGTAACATAATACAGAGTTGCTGATGACATTTATATTAGCATTTCCTCAAAAAGTGAGTCTGTCAAGGTTAATAAAAAATGCATAACCCAGTAATGCTAAGTATTTAACAAAAAGTTCTGTGTAGCCTTCCCGGGCTGTGGCACTGTGTTACTAAGCCATATAAACCTGGTGGCAGGTATGACACACAGACCCAGAATAGCGTTCAAAGCGTCGTGTGGTGATGCCCTCCCTGCACTCTGCAGTCGTCTTCGGTGACTCAGCTTCCTGTCCCTCACATGGTAGGCTCCGCATGCTGGGACCATCACAGCCCAGGTTCTCAGATGAATCATAACGTCTTCATAACACCATGACCATACAATTGATTGCGTACGCAGCGGTGTTAGTGTAGCCACAAGGCACAGTGCTTTTGTGCGTTATGGTTTTTTGGGGGTGGATTGGTGAGTGGTTGAATTTTGTTGGTGAGGGATTATTCTTTGTGGCCAAGGTGAGTGTGTTTGGATGTTAAAGGAGACACATAACAGACAATTGGGGGGGGGGGGGGATATCTGGGTAAAACCCCAACGTCCACAGTCTACCTCCCAACCACAGCCTGTTCATTATTGAAATGTATCTAAAAAAGAATTATAAATAATAACTATTTCAATACTGTACCACACACACGGGTCATGGTTTCCCCAAGCCGTCAGGCTCCTGGAGGAATCCACTACCCCCAAACCAACTACAACAACTGATTATTTAAATGTATATTTCTGCATTTTTGCACCACAATCAACCGTGGCTGGTACCACTAACACTTGTGCAACATATCTTTTAAATTTTTTACTTATTTGTACCTTATTTATTACTTTATCTTTTATTGTTGCTGCTACGTGACTGTTGAGGAACCAAGTCTAAGAATTGTACTCTATTGTACAATAAGATGTAATAAAAGTGACTCTGAGTCTGGTTCGCAGCGGTTCACCTCCAGCCTGAAGCTCTCCAGCTCGCGCCGCGTGGCCTCGTGCCGCCACATCTTCAGCGCCACCATGAAGCCCACCAGGTACATCAGCATGACGATGAAGATGAAGGTGGTGCCCGCCATCTGCCCGCCGTCCACCCGGCACAGGTTGGCCACGATGGGGTTGAGTCCCACCGTCATGTGGCACAGCCCGCCGCGGTTCAGGTCGTTGACGTACACGATGCCGCCCGCCATGTAGAGCAGGAACAGCGCCACGTTGACCAGGGCCTCGGTCAGCGGCCACCAGGCCGAGTCCAGCAGGATGGCGCGGTAGTACATGGTCATGCCCAGCACCAGCAGGATCAGCGTCACCACCCAGGACAGGCCGGCCACGGCCAGGACGAAGGGGGTCATGGGCCCCCCGTAGGAGTACCCCGACAGACCCTGGCCGTTGTTGTAGTAACCGTTGGTCATGCCGTAG
Source organism: Gadus morhua (assembly GCF_902167405.1). Classification (NCBI taxonomy): domain Eukaryota; kingdom Metazoa; phylum Chordata; class Actinopteri; order Gadiformes; family Gadidae; genus Gadus; species Gadus morhua. Next base: position 21,052,211 of record NC_044055.1, on the reverse strand, counting down.
GAGTCGTCCCACTCGCTGTCCTTCTGGATGTAGGCGATGACGCAGGCGAGCACCATGCCCCCGAACAGCAGCTCCATTCCGGCCAGCAGCCGCAGCAGCCCGGGCCACGACTTGAGGTAGGAGTACTTGAGCTTGTACAACTCCACCTTCTCGGCGTAGTATTCGGCCGGGTGGATGCTGGTGAGGATGGACTCCTCGCCGGCGTACAGGTCCCTGTTGTCCCGCAGCAGGGGCTTGTAGGACCTCTGGCTGGAGGTGGCCAGAGAGCCCTCGTCCCCCTGGCCGTCCCAGAGCCTGCGCTCCATCAGGGGGCTCACGGGGGGGCTCACCCTGGTGCCGTCCGGGGGGATCTCTTCCCCCCCGGAGCTCACATCCTCACGCCCCTTCGTCCAACTCCGGATGGATCTCCCCAGGGTCTTGGGAAGCAGGGATCTGAGTCTGTCTTTCATGTTTTTATCCGGACTGCTGGATGTGTATTCAGAGGAGTCTGCAGGGTCGTCCTCAACCACGTCTGATAGGTGGTCCGGGGTGGGCGTGTGTGACACCCAAACGGGGGTAGGTGCATTGCCAGGCCTGGACGAAGACTCAGCCATGGTCTCACCGTCTCCTTTCTTGAATCGCTGGCTCCAGCTTCTCATGCTGATTGTTGTGAGTCATAGCGGCCATTTTCCAAAAAGCCATTTTGTTTGACAAGGAACAGATTAATTGTTGGTGAGTGTGTAGAAATTACAACAACACTCATATCCAAATAAAAAAAATAGACATGTTGTTCTGATAAGACCAATTCTAAGTATGTGCGTATAACGTTGACATATAAACAGGTTGATAGATGAAAACCAAAAGCAATCAACTCGTCTGAATGTGGGCTAGACAAACAATCGCAATTTACAGATACCTCGATGTATCCCTTTAAAGCTCCGATGATAATCTATCTACCTTCTCTTAAATGACAACTCCTCCACGTGCTTTTCTTTCTATATCCACCAAACGATTAGCAGCATATGGCTGTGTCTCCTCCGGCAGGAGAGGAACCCATTCATCACATGAGCCGTGGCTCGCCGTGGGCGTCAGAGAGAGGGTTTAGGCGCCCTGCTGGGGCTCTGAGCGTCTCTCTGAGCTCCTCGCTGACACAGCGCTAAGAAGGAAACGCTCACTAAGGGACGCCTCACCGAGGACACACACCTCCCCACGCTCCGGTTCAAGCTTAGCACATTCCAGTAGACACGAGGGTGGTACATTGACCCCTGATCAACAGAACGATATAAATAGAATAAGTATAGAAGTAAAGTGTCGAAATAAGGTAAACGTAGAATGAGGTATTCAACGTGGACTGTGAATACGTCGTTTAAACATTGGTGTTACTTTTATTTGTTACAACTGATTTTTATTCATCGTGTCACGTTATGTTACCTTATTTCTACACATGGTGTTATTCAGTTGACAGCATTGAAACAAAATTAAAATAACATGACAGTAAAATAACATGACAGTAACACCACTCCTCCTGGTACTAGGCCTAGTATTGTTTCTTGTATTGTAGTTGTTGTTAATGTTTACCTTGGTAGGGTAGAGCCCAGCACCTGACTCTTTCCTGGTCCATGACAGCTGTAGAACTTGGGAGTGTGTTTGTTGGTGTGTGTGTGTGTGTCCTTGTCTGGGAGTGGACACAGAGGCTGGTGTGTAAAATGGCTGCCCTCTGTACTGGACTAACGCAGCAACCCCCCGCCCCCCCGCCCTCCTCTCAGGTGACTCACACGCGTTATTAAGCGCTCAGTGTGTGTGTGTGCCGGTTGGCCGGTGAGAGAGAGAGAGCGTGTGTGCATGGTGTGTGTGTGTGTGTGTGTGTGTGTGTGTGAGTGTGTGAGTGTGTGTGTGTGTGTGTGTGTGTGCGTGTGTGTGTGTGTGTGTGTGTGTGTGTGTGTGTGTGTGTGTGTGTGTGTGTGTGTGTGTGTGTGTGTGTGTGTGTGTGTGTGCATGGTGTGTGTGTGTGTGCATGGTGTGTGCATGGTGTGTGTGTGTGTGTGTGTGTGTGTGTGTGTGTGTGTGTGTGTGTGTGTGTGTGTGTGTGTGTGTGTGTGTGTGTGTGTGTGTGTGTGTGTGTGTGTGTGTGTGTGCCTGGTGTGTGTCTCACATGCCTTGATAAGCGCCCAGTTCTGTACATGCAGGGCGACCCGGGAGAAGCATGTGAAAGCACTGACGGGGGGAGATGGAGAGAAGGGGGAGAATATACCTAATAACATGTCTTTATTTTACTACAGCTACTACAAAGCATCTTGGATTCATGTTCATAATACTGGGCAGATGTGGCTGGTGAAAACGCTTTTTCTTTACTGGTTTCTGCATCTGGTGTCTAGTAGCCGTGCTTATTATGGAAACCAAAATGTGCTCCATGATTAGCCTACAATAAAATAGTGACTAAGTTCAGATGACTTCAGGTGTGTGGAATGTAAGTACACACCTGAATGTACCGG